>NW_017731955.1:142244-160478 GCF_001890085.2 Hipposideros armiger
AAAAAAAAAAAGACATCTCAGTTCATCTAGGAGGCTAAGACAGGTTCTGCCCTTGAGTAATATCTAGAAAATAAGGCACAGAAAATCTTTTGTTCCTCTAATTTCCTGGAGCCTTTGTAGGTTACCACCATGAAAATCACTGAAGTGAACCCATTAACATTGACATACTTGTAGATAGCCAGGGTTGCCTACTTCAGGACTCGTGGGTAAAAAAAAAAAGTTTCTGGTCTCAGCTAAAGGGCAAGGGGAGTCCTTCTTGGGGGAAAATACACAGCAGGGGAGCTTGGAGGACAGTGTATTTCAAGACAGCACTGACTGTAGTATTCAAAATCATTCATTCAGCTCAAGATCTGATTCTTGTAGGACGCTCTTCTTGAATTCCTCAAGCCTGAGAACTTATATTTCTCAATGGCTTAAGAACTTGAGCTCTGGAGTTATACTTGAGCAGGAATCTCTGTAGTAACTTACTTGGGTACGTTACTTCCCTAAGGCTGTTCCTCATCTATGAGAATGACAATCGCCAGCTGGATTCAGCCAGGAGGCTTAAATGAACTAGTGCAAGTGAAGTGCTCTGCGCAGCGTCCTATGAGCATGTGGTGAGTCCTAAAAAGATGGAAGCTATTATGATTACACTGCTGTGGTTCCTTACAGTCTGGATCACTCGTTTTAGCTTTTCATCATATACTGTTGTGTGACTGTTTCCAGGGTGTATGTGTTTGCCCTACTCTTTACAGCTGGCAAAGGGCAAGGCTTATGTCTAACATGTCTACATCCACGTCTGTGAGGCTGTAGCACAGGCAAAGCGAGGCAGAGGACAAGTGAGCATGCCAGCAAGGGGCTCAGAGGCTGAGGGAGGGGACGTTTGGTGAGGGAGAAGGGTGCCAATTGGCTAGGACCAGGCTAATTTTTCCCAGAAGCTAGATAATAGAAGTTCCACTGTTTTTCCTTATTCCATTTGAAGTAGCACCCACATGGCAATTAAGTTTGCAAACTTGCCATCGTGTACTTACATTGGCAACACTGTACAAGAGCTCAGTAAGTTTTCATAACCTTGTATATCAGTGTGTCACAGCTGTGTTTGTGTCGACGTGTGGCAGTGTCTTGCTGAGTGGTGTTTATTATTGTTGTATGCTTTGTGTGCCATCACTAGAATGTGTGAGCTTGAATTAGAGCAACGAACAAACATTAAATTTCTTGTAAAACTTGGCAAGAGTGGAAGTGAATTCAGGGACATGTTAGTCCAAGTTTATGGAGATAATGCCATGAAGAAAACGGCAGTCTACAAATGGATTAAACGTTTTTCTAAGGGGAGAGAATGTGTCACTGATGAAGAGACATCAGGGCGGCCAGTATCGAGCAACGAAAACATTGCAAAAATGTCGAATTGTGCATCAAAATTGTTGGCTGACTGTGAGAAGCACAGCAGACCGAATAAACATCGATAGAGAAACAGGAAAATCTTAACTGAAAATCTTAGCATGAGAAAGGTGTGTGCTAAAATGGTCCTGAAGGAGCTGAGCTCACCAATGAACAAAAGCAAAGGAGAGTCACAGTTTGCCAAGACCTTTTGGAGAGGCAAGACGATGTTTTGGGCCTTGTTATCACTGGTGATGAAACATGGGTGTAGCAATACGACCCTGAAACAAGGCGTCAAAGTTCACAATGGAAATCAGTCAATTCTCCATGACCAAAAAAGTTCTGTCAGTCCAAATCATGAGTCAAAACAACATTGCTAACCTTTTTTTGATACCAGAGGGATTATTCATTATGAATTTGTACCAACTAGACAAAGAGTTAACCAAGTTTACTATTTGGAAGTGCTGAAAAGGCTGCATGAAAAAGTTAAGACAAAAACAACCTGAATTTTTCACCAACAATTCATGGCTCTTGAATCACAACAATGCACCATCTCACATGGCACTGTCTGTGAGGGAGTTTTTAGCCAGTAAACAAATAACTGTATTGGAACACCCTCCCTACTCACCTGATCTGACCCCAGTGACTTCTTTCTTTACTTGAAGATAAAAGAAATATGGAAAGGAAGACATTTTGATAAAATTCAGGACATCAAGGGTAATACGACGACAGCTCTGATGGCCATTCTAGGGAGTTCCAAAATTGCTTTGAAGGGTGGACTAGGCTCTGGTGTTGGTGCACAGCTTCCCAAAGGGAGTACTCCGAAGGTGACCATAGTGATATTCAGCAATGAGGTATGTAGCACTGTTTCTAGGATGAGTTCGCGAACTTAATTGTCAGACCTTGTAAACAGTATGTCAGGGGACTGGGTGAAAAATTCAGATGTCACTCGAGAGGCAATAAAAAAATCTCCAGTCTTTTAATCCAATTTTCCCAGTACTAATGCTTTTTCCAAACATGTCTAAAAGCTATCATAGCAACTAATTTGCCAAATAACTTCTCATAGTAAAATACTCTTCTTTGAGAACTTTCTAGAGTAGGTTTCAGTAATGGTCTCTCTTTTCTGGACATGTATTTAGTAGGAAAAACTTGTTCAAATTATCTGCAGTCTAAATTCAGTCTCCAAAACCGCTTAACCGTTTTATCACAGGTGATAGTAACAGAAGTGATGGAATTAGATTTTGCCTAAAAAGCCTCAGGTTGTTTTTGTTGTTCAGAGAGCTTGTCTGGTGTGAAAATTACAGGGTTCCCAGTGATAATGGTATAGGTAATGAGGCTGTCAGTTAATTCACTAAATTCTGTTTTTTCAGTAATGCGTAACACAAGTTCTATCTACACTCGCTTCTGGGAGAAACACTGAGGGCTCAAGTTAAACAGAACACACTTGAAGTGGCTTTGACAATTCTGTTAAAAATTTACACCAATGAAATGTGTAAGTGGACTTTTATGCTATTTATTAAAATAACTAACCCCTCAAACAATGCCTATGGAAACAAAGGGAAATATAATCATCATCCTTGCCATTTACTCATCTCAATTATAACCTGAAAGAGCAATGCTGCAGGGAAAAATGCACAGATGGGTCCCTGGCTCCATGGGGAACAGCAGAGAGCCACCATGTTACTATACTCGGGCTTGCTAGCTATAAATTGTTTTATGAGATTATCACCTCAGAAAGCCCCAGCTGGGTTGGAAAGTATTTAGAGATCCAAAGTCCATTTCTTTCCAGTTTATATATGAAACTTTGATGTAAGCCAATGACATCTTAATTGAACTTCAGCAGAACTTTCTCATGTGAATGAGGATTTTTTTCATTTATATTGAGAAATAACAATTTAAAACTTAATATCTAAGAATCTAAGGTGGAGGAAAATGGGAAGCAACTATTGATACACTCAACAATTTGAGATGCATTCCATTTATATTAACATCCTCATTGTTAAATTAAGAATTTTATGGGTCCGGCCGAGTGGCTCAGTTGATTACAAGCTTGCCCGTGAGCTTGGAGCAACAGGTCGCTGGTTCGATTCCCACATGGGCCAGTGACGATGTGCCCTGAGCTGAGCTGCCACTGAGCAGCCAACAGGTGGCAGGATGGCTCAGCTGGTGAGAGCACATGCTCCTAACAAGGCTGCCGGCTTGAATGGTGGGCTACATCCACCCACAACTAAAGACTGAACTCGGCACCTTGAGCTGAGCAGTACAACTGGACTTGGAGCTGAGCTTGCTGTGCCCTCCACAACTAAGATCGAAGGACAACAACTTGGCTGTTCCCCTTCCCCAATAAAACCTTAAAAAAAAAAGAAAGCAAACTATTCCATTACGAGGAATGTGGAAACTTTCGTTAAAAAAAAAGTATTTTTACATTCTCAAAATGACAAAAATTCCAGTGATACACAACAGACCATTGGTTTTTAGGGGTTAGGGTTGGAGGGAGGGTAGCATTAGAGAGTTTCTTAGTGATGGAACACGCATGCTGACTGTGGTGGTGGTCATGCAAAATAAGTGATAAAACTTCATAGAGCTATACACTGAAAAGTAAATAAATGTGTGTGTAGAAACTTGTGAAGCCTGAAAGGTCTGTGGTTTAGTTACTAATATTGTACCCAACGTCAACTTCTTGGTTTTGATAATTTACTGTCATTATGTAAGATATTAATTATTATTGGGGGTCGCTGGGTGAAGAGTATACCTGAACTCTGTACTATTTTTGAAACTTTCTGTACTATTTTTGAAACTTTCTGGGAGTCTAAAAAGTTGGGGTTTTTTTCATTGAAAAAGGATAAGTGATAGCAGAGAACAAAGGAAACCAGTCAATCTAGACATTTTAATTAAATTTAATAGACATTGTAGTTCTATTAAAAAATTAAAACATTTGAAAAACTCACAAAGTTTACAAAACACACTCATATCCAATGTTCTTATTCTGTGATAGTGCTATATGCTGAAAACGTTACACTAACATCAACCCACCCGAATGCAAAAGTTTTACTTCCACAGAATTTAACAAATATGCATCTTAAGAAGACATACACACTCCTTGTATAAAAGATCTTAAATTATTAAAAAAAATAAAACTTTCCCCTTAAATTCAATAAGGGTTGACTTAGCCAATTTAGTCAGGGTCATGATAACTTTATGTTCTTTTAGGTGATCCTGGGTAGATGCAGAGATGCAACATGCTAGGAAAACAGACTTACTTTTCAAAATGTACAGTATAAAGAGCAGTTCAGATTCCGTGCTGGATAGTGTCTGTTTACCTAAATTTGTTCAAATAACTGATCTCAGGGTTTATTTTTTTAAAAAAAGGTTTCAGTGACACTGAACAGCTCTACTGAAACAAAGAGAACTTAACTTAGCCCTCCTCCTACTAGCCAGCCATTTCATAAACAATCAGGTCACTTGTTCAGCTCTTTGCAATCAGCTGCTACCAAGAAACAGGGTGACCCCTAGAATGATTAGGAATCCCAAAACTACCGAAAGCTCTGGCTTCTCCGAGTACCTTCAGAAGACACCCTGTCCTCCTATCAAGAGGGCAGGGAGTTAAAGGGTTTAAAATAATTTTGGCAACTGTCTGAGATGCTTTACATCTAAGAAGGTGCCTACGGAATTCATACTATTCATTTGCTTTGAAGTTTCAGAAGGTTTCAAACTTTCAGGAAAAACTGGAGGGTCCCTTTCATTTTCTTTTTCAGGGTGTTGGGTAAATTCTGACTTTCCAGTTCGGAGTTTCATTGCAGGACTTGGTTTTAGGTTCGTTAATAAGAATGTTGGGTTTTCATTCAACCGCTGTGTTGGTTTTGACCGCACAACTTCATTTGTAATATTTCTTAATACGGACGAATCTGTGTGGGTGCCCACGGATTCACAGTTATAATAATTAATTATTTTGCAGGCACCCCTGGACGGCTCCTTCTGACAATCAGGTTGTTCGGGGATGGATGTGAGGTTTTGATTTAGTAAATGTTCACTCTTGTCATCTGAGTTGTTCAAAGGCTCCTCTTCATCTTCACTATTGTCACTGCTTTGTATGAGTCCATATCTCTTCATATATTTTTTGGTTGCAAGTGACATGTTGTTTGGTGAAATTAAACTAAGCCCCACTGTGCTTCTGTCTGTATTTATATGTAGAAGGCTAAAAGATGAGTCACAGTTATTTTGGTTTGATCGAGTGAGAGACAGTTGTGACAGCTGATTTTCATTTAAATATTTCAGAGCTATAGCATTTGCCTCCATGCTCAAATCCACACCATTGGGGCTTAAGCCACTCATGCCAACATTAGCAAATGACATGTAGTTTAATCCAGAGATCACTGCTTCAGGGCTGATGCATGCCAACACACTGAAAGACACAATGGAGTAGGCCATCATTTATCTTATTTTTAAATACAAAATAGTGTTATTCTAAATGTGTTCCAGTCTATGAAAGTAACAAAAGGTTTTCGGCTTTAAGCCTCATGGTGCTTTTTTATCTGAGTGCTCAGACATTTAAGTCTTGATAATCCAGATATATTCAAGGGATAAATATGATAACCTAGACGATAATCCATGAATTCACAGGCTGAAAGTGAAACACAAATTAATATTCCTAAATTTATAAATCAGTCATGTTTTTAAGACAAAATACAAGGTCACAAAATGTAAAAGTCATTCAATATTGGTAAAGTAAAACAAAAATAAAATCAAACAGAAAACGCATTTGATAATATAACAATACAAGCTTTGGTGAGTAGGTTGGAATATTAAATTGCTCACAGTTGAAGAGATTTTATTTGTAATGAATGAAAAACATGAACCAGTCTCTGGATATGGACTACTGTGTATATACACTGATTTTCTTTCATTAGATTATCAACTCGCTTTGGCTGGCATTACTAATCTCAACTAATTGAATTGCCTTTCCCTTTATATCATATATGCAATAACAGTTGCTAATTTTTATGGATGCCATATCTTTGCCAGGCACTCTGCTAAACATTCACTATCTCATTTAATCCTCACAGAAACCTTTCTCAGGGAGGTCACCCCTATCAAATATTTCAACTTAATTCTCCACTTCAATACTTCACATTTCCCTTCCCCTATTTTTCTGTTTTCTTCTTACCACTTATAGCTATCTATATATTTAACTTATATTCCTTATTTATTGTCTAGCTCCCTCATGAAAGCCCACGAGGGCAGACTTTTTATCTGTTTCTTTCCCCCAATGCAGTATCCCTGGTGGCTGAAACAGTGCCTGGCACACAGTAGTCACTCAATAAATATTTACCGAATGAATAAAAGAAGTAGGTACTATTATTATATTTATTTTACAGTTCAGAAAACTGAATAGAGATTTTTAAACTAATTTTCTTATGTTGAACAGCTAGTAAATTGGCAAGCTGAGATCAGGTCTGCCTTACTCTCTGGGGCTCTATAACCCTTGTTTCACTACACTATTTTCAGCAACTTATATTTTGCCATCAGAGTTTTTCTGTTCCCTAAAAATCAGAGTCCTTTGTGCACTGTGTGTTGTAGTGAACTGTATATTCTAGTAAAAAATATGCTATGACTTTCCACATCATCCAATAAAAAAATTCAGCTATTTTATAAGTGTCAGACACTGTCTGCATCCTCACCCTCACAAAATCCAAATAACTATCAGGTATTTTCATTCTCATCATTAATATTCCCCGAAAAAAGTGATGTCATCACCAAACAATGGGACAGCAAGCTCAATAATGCTGGTCTTGATAAGGAATTCTTCCTTAACCTTCTTTGGTACCTAATGCTTTGGAGACTGTCTTAATAAGATGGAAGAGATACTACCAATTTATCTAGATATTATTAGTTTATGATAGATTATGGTGATAATATCTTCTGAATATACAGTCTTTTTCTGCTTTCTTTCTTTATTTCTTCAAAAGTAAAAAGCAGTTTGCACATTAAATCAGAAAACTTGTACATACTAAAAAATATATAATATCTATAAATAATATTAATGTAAATAATTTGAAAAAGCAAATAACTTCTAATCCAAAATATTAAATATTTAGAAAAAGTAGGTCTAATTTAAATTAGATCTTCTTTTATAGATTGGTTCAAGGATCATATAAATCCACGAAGCAGTCAATGTCAGTTTAGAAGGTTCTTCAAGTTTCATTGTCTAACACAGTTTCAATTTGGGAGTTGGGGGAATCATCATTGCTTTGAAAACAAAACAAATCAATAATACTCAGAACCAATGTACAGAAACATTAGGGTAAGATGAAAAGCAAAAGGAGGCCATTCCACCAATTAAATCCTAAAAGCCTTGAATTGACCACAAATACACAATTTTAGAATCTCATTATATGTGCAGTCACAAAGGGATAATGTGAGTTCATTTATGTCTAAGTATGAAAATCACATGCCAACAATTAAAATCACATGCTCAAAAATCATTCCAATTTAAAGATGAACACCAAGCTTAACTTACAGTCTTGGTTGAATCTCAATTAGTTATCTCGTATTTATCCTACACAGGGTTTTCAACTAATAAGTAGAGAGCAAGAAAGCAACAGAGAGACTGCTTAAGATGTTTTGAATTCAAAAGGTCACTCCAATTGGGACTCTGCCTGTAGAGGCTGTAGCAAGACCTCAAACCCAAATCTCCAACTTCCCTACAATTTCTAGGTATGTCTGGGACCGTTTCATTGCTTTCCTGCTTTTGGACTCTGTTAATCCCTGCAGTGTTCTGTAACAGGAAAGCAGAAAGGAAATCTTCCTCCCCCTGCCTCAGGTACTCTTCTGGTAGGATAATCGGCTCCTGGAGTCCAGAACTGGAACTGGATATAGATAGAATGTCAAAGGATAGCTGGTTTACAGGACTAGAGGAACAGTATGGATCATGAGGATTATAAAGATTATGATACATGTTAAAAGATAACAATACAAGGCCATAAATACTGACAATAAATATTAAAGGTATTAAAAATAAAGTATTCATTGTAAACTTCAGTGATGACATTTTGGAGAAATAGTTTCAATGCAGTTTCATTTTTAATCACTATAATATACAGAACCCATTAATAATCAATGGAATATAAATTAAAAATAATTTATTTTGGATCTAAATTAGCACAGATCTTTTAAAAAGGCAATTTTAATGTAGGGTAATTATAGAATGAAAACATTGCTAATGTTAGATACCTCTCCTATGTATTTTCATAGCACATATCAGAATATATTATAATTGACTGTTTATTTGTGCATCTTGCTCATTAAACTGTAAGCTCTATGAGGGCAAAGATTTCTTTACCAGGTTATTTTGGATACCATGATCTCTCTCATAGCTGGCTCATAGTAGAAGCTCTATACGTATTTATTGAAGTAAAATGAGTGAAAGTATTGGTGAAATAGTAATACATATATTGGGTTGTTGGAAAAGTCATGATGCATTTTTGCAACGAAAAACATATAAAAAAATACGTCATGATTTTTCTGACAACCCAATAGTTGGCAGGGATGTAAAACCTTACTTTTTCAGAAAGCAATGGAGCAACAGCTTTAAATTTTCCTACCATTTTGAATTAGACTTTCCATTTTTGAGACTCTAAGGAAATAATCTTAATGCTAAAAGACGCAATCTTTGCAAAAAGATGTTCATCATAGAAACATTTAGAATAATAAGACATCAGAACCGACTTGACAAGATCTTTTTGTTCTGACAAGGGAAGGGTTAGGTAAACAAATGCTATGCTCCACTTAATGGATTATATGAGGTGTGACCAAAAAATTCAGTGAAAGTTTAAATTAAAAAAAAAATTTATTAAGACACACTGCCATTAATCTCCCTCACAATACTCCCTCTCATTTCGAACACACTTATCCCATCATTTTTGCCACTTTCTGAAGCAGTTCTGGAAGCCCTCTTTCATGAGGGTCTTTAGTTGTGCTGTCACGGCTGCCTCAATGTCCTGAATCGATTCAAAACGTTTATGGCCATTTTGACTTTATGGAAGAGCCAGAAGTCATACGGTGCTAGGTCCAATGAATAAGGTGGATGAGGACACACCATAATGCTTTTGACAGAAATTGCAGTATACCAGAAGCGATGTGTGACACAGAGTCTTTCCATTGTGATCACAAAATATGGTGAATGCTGCTGCCGAGTGCCATCCGTTGGATGCACAAAGGGCACATCGAACCTTAGTGTGTGACAAGTTTCAACTTGTTTGGTGCAGTCAGTCGGGTGTGAGCTACGGTTGAGAGAAGGTGTGTTTTAAAGTGCCGTTAATCATCCTCCATCATGACAATGCTCTGTGTCATACAACATTTTCCGTATATGGCAATTTCTGTCAAATATAAACATGGTGTGTCCTCATTCACCTTATTCATTAGATCTGGCACCGTGTGACTTCTGGCTCTTCCCCAAAGTCAAAATGATTCAGGACACTGAGGAAGCCACGACAGCGCAACTGAAGACACTCACAAAAGAGAACTTCCAGAACTGCTTCAGAAAATGGCAAGAATGATGGGATAAGTGTGTTCGAAGCAATAGGGAGTATTATGAGGGGGATTAACAGCAATGTGTCTTTTACTGTAATAATTTTTTTAAATTTAAACATTCATCATATTGTTTGATTACACCTCGTATATCCCAATTAAAAATGATGCTCAGAAAGGGTTACAACAACTTGGAAAACATGCTTATTTCCCAATGTAAAGCCAAAAAAAAAACTTTTTTTGGGGGGTATGTACAGCATGATCAAAACACAAAGCAGGACTGATACACGACCATCAGACCCCACTAAAAAATTAAACAAGCAGTAAGCAGTACAGCAAAACAGTCAAACCCC
Organism: Hipposideros armiger; assembly: GCF_001890085.2. Classification (NCBI taxonomy): domain Eukaryota; kingdom Metazoa; phylum Chordata; class Mammalia; order Chiroptera; family Hipposideridae; genus Hipposideros; species Hipposideros armiger. The sequence continues at coordinate 152,480 of NW_017731955.1, forward strand.
CTTCCCCCAAGCAAACAAACAAACAAAACTATGAACTTTGGGGTTAGAAAAGATAGGTTTAAATTCACAGGTGTGGGGCCTTGGGCAAATTGGTACTTAATTTCCTCATCTATAAAACAAGAATAACGGTAGTACCTACCACACAGATTATTTTAAGGATTAAATGAAATGATGCTGCATAAAACTTTGGCATCATTCCTGACACATTATGAGCACTCAGTAAATGGTTGCTGCTAAAATTATTTTAGGAAAAAAAAATAACAGGAAATACAAAAGCAAAATATTAATAATTCAGTTTGTTGCAAATACAGGTTTTTTTGGGTCTATTTTTCCAAAGTTTCCAAAATAGGCCTGTATTTCTTTGACAATGGAAACAAAACAAATACCAGACTCTATTTCCAGAGTTCTACAATATTTTATGTAAGAATTTATACTATATAATAAAACCTTAAAAATATTTTTTTCATATCAAGATATAGCTATGCTATTGTGAAAAGTTTGCCAGCTTACTTTTATGGAAATACTTGATTCAACATATTGCTTTAAACTGAAAACAATTGTTTTTCATACCTGTTTTCACTTCCTTCAGAAAATTATCTTATATGAAACTAAAATCCTACCTATGAATGCGTATCTATGAATTTTTCAACTCACAGAAATAATCGAATTTTAAAAATGGGTATAGCCCACAATATTAAATGAATATTTAATAATGTTATGCAAAGAAAAATAATACTGTATACAAAGTAAAACTGCAACTGTTTGCTAAAAAGCTGATTTTCTTTGGGTCTTATCAGATCAGGTGACATTGTCTTCATTTTTAAAAATTCCAATCCTTAGCATGTATTATTTTTATAGTATAAATTTATAACATAAATTCTTACTTAAATTAAGAGGAAAACAATCTTGATTAAAACAATTTGACTATCTCACACTGATACACCAGAAAGTCTTTACTTTCTATTTCATTCCAGGCATTTAAAAAATGAATCAAGTTCATTATACACAAAAATGTGTTAATTTCAATGTTTCACACTAGAGACATTAAAATAGGGTGGTCACTGTGAAGAAATACATTACTAAAAACTATTCCCCAAAGGCAGCCATACAAAAATTTAAGGGTCCCACATAGATAGCAGGATGATCTGTGCATTTCAACAGACACTATATAGCCTCTATCTCACAGTATTGAAATCTAACCTTCAAAAACACTAGCCTTACTCTCCTACACTGTTGGGAGGAATACAAACCGGTACAGCTATTTTGGTGGGCAAGGCAACATCCACCAAAATCTTACATGCATATATCCTTCGATCTTGCCCACTTGTGGGAAATTATCATGCCAAAATACTTGTGCAAGTACCTGTAGAATGATGTTCACTTGGCATTGTTTGAGGTAAGAAATAAGAGATTCTGCCTAAAAGGTCATTAATAGAGGACTGGGGTTCACTATATTATAGTACATGGGTATAATAGAATATTATGCAGCTGTTTAAATGCATGACAAAGATCTGCATATTCCTATAAAGTAAGCTATAAAGCAAAAAAACCCCAAATCACAACACTTACACACATATTTGAATATAATCGAACATTTCTAGAAGAATACAAAGGAAATGAGAAGTAACCTTGGAGAAGTCAGACTGAGGAGTTTGGGGTGTAGGGAGTTTTGAATTTTATCTGATATTCTAGTGTATTATTTGATACTTTTTAAAAATCATGAGACCGTATTACTTTTGTAACTAGAAAACAGCAATAAAAATAATTAACAGGCTAACCTTAATAATATATTTTCCAGATTTTATCCTCTTTAAAAGCAAGTGTGTGCTAAAGTCATCCTGATGAAGAGGAATCTGAACAGAACATGGCCAGTTAAAAATGGTGAGCAATAAGTAAGGTTCATGTAACGATTACTCTTCAAAACACATTCCTAGAAAAAGGAATGTTTTTGCCTTTTAGATGGCACAACTGCATAACTGTACATCCAGGAGCTGAGCTGCACAGACACGATCACCTCCAGGAAGACTTTCCAGACACCAGGAATGAATAAAAGCTCATTTCTCTTTCCCCAAGACTCCCAGAGAATTTCACTGGCATCTTTACCCAGGAGACATTGCACAATATCTCTCTAATTACTTATGTATATAACCCGCTCTCCTACCAAAATGAAGACTCTAAAGGGTAGAGATGATTTCTTATTCATCATAAATTTAGCAGGCCCTGAATAAATGATAAATCAATTGAACTGAGTGGCAAGCTTATACTTTTTCTCATGAGACTGCTGCAATACATCTAAAATGTATTCATCTTTTAAAACAAATTTTAAAGTTACCTGGCATGATCCACTTTATGTGCATTTTTCTTCACTTTAGTGGGAGAATCAATTTTTACTCCAAGGCTTCTTAGTTGCTTAAGGGTTGCATTAAGAACACAGTCTTTGTCCACTGGTCCTGAATCATGCTTTTTTTTCTTTGTATGGTAAACATTTTGGGTTCTGGTGCATTCATGGCTGATAATTACTGCTTTGGTAGATGGTTGCTCAGTTTCTTTAGAGGAGTTATTTAATAGGTGGTTCACTTGACCCTGATGAAAAGAAAAAGGACATACTTTTAAAATCACTATGCAACAACATGGATGGACCTAGAGGGTATTATTATGCTAAGTGAAATAAGTCAGACTGAAAGACAAATACCACATGATCTCATATGAAAATCTAAAGAACAAAATAAACAAACAAACAAAACAAAACAGAGCAAACTGATGGTTGCCCGTGGGGAGGGAGGTTGGAGAGCTGGGTGAAAAAAGGTGAAGGGATGAAGAAACACAAACTGGTAGTTACAAAATATTGGGTTGTCAGAAAAGTCATGCCGCATTTTTGCAACGAAAAACATAGAAAAAATACGTCATGACTTTTCCAACAACCAAAAGTTACAGGGATAAGTACAGCCTAGAGTATATAGTCAATACTGTTGCAACAACTGTATATAGTGCCAGATGGATAGACTAACCTAGGGGATCACTGCATAAATTATATAAATGTCTAACCTCTATGTTGTACATCTGAAACTAATATAAAATAATATTAAATGTCAACTGTAGCTGAAAAAAAAATTTAAAAAAAAAGGAAAAATTTTAAAAAAAGGAAAAATTAGTATTAAGAAACAAAAATGTAAATAGCATAAGGGAAAAGCAAAATAGTATCTTGCTTATTCTACAAATTATCAAGTACATTTGCAAGTATGAAGTTTTTATAAACAGTTCATCCTAATTATTTCATCAGACCTTAGAGAAACTTAGAATGTTAGAATGTTTGTTTAGAACTTGTTAATTTTAAAACCAACAGATTTAAAATCATCTGAGTAATATTTTCAAGTGTTTTTAAGAATTTATAGTAAATTCTTTATAAACAAAAGTTTTAAAGCATGTTTTCATTTGAAAATGGTAATATTTCAGTTGTATACGTAGATCTTTATTACTTTCAGAATTTGACTCCTTTCTTTTTTCACTTTGAATGAGAATGACCTTTGATACTATCTCTGCCTTCTTGACATTAAAGCATGTTTCATTCCCTGAGCACCCAGTTGCTTGTACCAGTCTAGGATCTAGCAGGCAAATAAAAAATACGTGTTCACTGATGAATACTTAGTGCCCTATGAAGTATGTTTAATTAGCCTTCAATTTTAAATGAAGAAATCAAATGTTCCAAAGTCTACAATTTGAATGAAATAGACAGTGAGGGTTTCCAACCTTGAAGTCCCAGATCACATTCTTAACTTTTCTAAGACAACTATTTTCTCCAACCAGAATTATCCCTTTTTATTCTGTGCTACCTTTGCTTACAGCACTTCTCAGTCTGGTATCCATGTGTTATTTCCCCTAGGTTCTCAAGTGCAGAGACTGTCATATTCATCTTTATATTATCCACTTTACTTAGTTCACTTAGACAAAGCTAAGTAGTCAATAAAAATCTGCTTCCCTGAATTGAAATCAGTAAATATTATCATAAATATCCTATGTCTTTCCAATGTTCAAACTTCCTGCAGCCTCTTGCTTGTTTTTTATGGTATTAACTTTAGTTTGAATTTGGCACAATATCAACACTTATATTTTAAAAATATGGTGCTTTGCTTCCTGGCCATCTAAGTACCTGATAATTGGCATGCTTATAGTAAATTACTGAATTTAGGTTATCATAATTTAAGAAAAGCTAAAAGAAATAAATGATACATCATTAATTTGCATACAATCTTCTTATATCAAGGTCCCTATCAATTTAAAGATAGGAAAGGCTTAACTAGTATACCCTAGACTAAATAACCATCCCACAAAAGATGAAATGCTTTACATTTTCTTACCAATAAATCCTGGTATATTTTCTGGTTATCTGATGGTTGATGAGGCAAGGGTTGCAATACTTGCTCGACTTTTGGTTCCCCTGATGTTACAGAGTTGTTACTAGCACCCTCTGTTGGTCCATGCTGTAAGCACATGCTTACATTCTCTGCCAGCGGGGAATTCGGAAAGAGCACAGGCATGTCAGGTTCTTCTCTCATAACCGGAGAAGAGCTGCTTGAAAGGATATATGTAATGTAAATGTCAGGTATCAAGGTACCTTTAACTTTTCTAAGGTATATTTAACTTAGAATATTTGAAGTGCAGTAATGTTGGAAGAAAGGGGTAAGGCTCAAGCAGATTCTGGTTTGTATTTTCAGCTCTTAAGTGATGAGCATCTCATCTTGATAGGCTGCATATAAGCTGGATCATGATACCTTTTCGAGTTATGTTATTTATAATATATTCAGACAACTGTCTTTGAAAATTGGAAAACAGCCTGTTGATTTCTCCTGAACTTGGTACAAAAGAAATTTTTAGAGTACCTAAAAATTCTAAATATATTATTTGTTCGCTTCAAGTTTTAAAATATACATGTAGTTAAGATCTTTGTCAAATGAGAGTTCCTAAGTTGCCATTTCTAGTCACATTATATACTTTGTGAAGTTTCTTTTCTTCTCTATGCTTTTATGTATTTTTCAAATTTTATACAATGAACATTTATTATTTTCAAAATTAGAATATATATTTTAAAAATAACTATAAAAACAATATGTAAAAACATTTCTTGTAAGAACAGTAATCTGTGGCTATTGTAGAAAACAGAGAAAAGTTATAATAAATTTAGCTAGCAGAAATTTTGTTACTACTATGGCCCATTATGATAGGCCAGGCACTGCTTCAAGTGCATCATCTTACATATTCCTGGCCAGAAAGACCTAGGAGAGAGAAACCACATATTATCCCTATTTGACAGGTGAAAAAAATGAGCCACAGGTGTTAGGTAACTGCTCAAAGTTATACTAAGAATAAAGAAAATAAAAGTCACAGGTAATTTAATACCTAGAGATAACTACTGTTAACATTATTGAGGATTTCCATCTATGCTTTTTTCTATAGATATGTATTTTCTCTGAAATCTGTACCATATTATAGTTTGGGACGCCGCTTTTTAAACCCTAATATTCTATCATGAGTACCTTCCTTCCATTAAATATTCTTAAAAACAAGTTTTAATCTTTATACAATATTTTTAAATAAGAAAAAGGGGTGTAGGATTGGAATCAGAAGATTGGTATGAAGTCAAGGCTTTTCAAATATAGTCACATACATACAGAAATAAATGTAGATGTATATGTATGCCTGGGTTAGTATGCACATATGAGTTAGAACACCAAAACAGTATTACAATTTCAAAAGAAAAAAAGAAGTAGGATGAATATTCAATCAAAGAGATCTTACTTGGATACTGAAAGTGGCTGACTGAATTCTTCCACAGCGATGTTGCTGTCTTCAAAACTGGGAATATCAACTGCTTTTAATGAAGATGCACTACCTGGAGGACTTGTGACTTCATTATTAATATTAACAGAAAAATTCATGTCCTCACTGGAAAGCTTGGTATCATCTTGCTTCAGCTGAGATTCAGCCTCTTGATCATCACCTGCTGCATTCCAAAACAAGCTGGCACCTGGAGGTTAAATGTTTTAACAAATACTAAAACAGATATTCCACTATCAAACTAATTCAGACAAACCATTAAGACTAGCTATATTATCTGAACACAATTACCTAGAAATGATTTCAGATTATATTTCCTCAGAAATGTCACAAAGAGGTAGGTGGAAGGTGAAAAGATAGAAAACCGGGGTACAAAGAGAGAGGGGATATTCTGGGCCCCAATTCTTCAAGAGGTGTGGCTCTCAAATAATGTGTTTCACATATTAAGGTTCTGAATACAATTTGGTGTTTGGGTATGTGTGTTGAAAACTACTGTTCAAAAAAATCAGGAGAAAATATATAAAATATAAATCCCTAGGCTCTGTCTTTGATCCTTAAATATAATATTTATGAGGCTATATTAGGAATGTATCAGATATATGCAGAAGGTATGATCAAAATATACAGTGAATGTTTAAATTTAAAAAATTTATTACAGTAAAATACACATTGCCATTAAACCCCTCAAAATACTCCCTCTCGCTTTGAAAACACTTATTTTATCATTCTTGTCACTTTCTGAAGCAGTTCTGAAAGTCCTCTTTCATGAGTGTCTTTAGGTGCACTGTCATGGCTGCCTTGACAGCCTGAATCAATTCAAAACGTTTACCTTTCACGGTCATTCTGACTTTGGGGAAGAGTCAGAAGTGCACGGTGCCAGATCCGGTGAATAAGATGGATGAGGGTGCACTGTAATGTTTTTATTTGACAGAAATTGCCGTACCAGAAGTGATGTGTGACATGGAGCCTTTCTGTTGTGATTAAAAGATACAGTAAATGCTGTTGCCAAGTGCCACTCAATGGAAAGGCAGGGATCTTCAATACTGGAAGCAGCGTATCAAATCTTAGTAACAGTGTGTGACAAGTTTCAACTTGTTCAGTCAGGTGTGAGCTATGGTTGAGAGATGCTTTTTTGTTTTTTCTAGTTTCAGGTGTACAAAACAATGTAATATTTGACATTTATACCCCTCACTAAGTGATAACCACCTGCCCCCAATCTACTACCCCTCTGACATCCTATATAGCTGTTACAGTTCCACTGACTCTATTCCTTATGCTGTACTCCACATCCTGTGACTATATACACATATATATATACACACATATATGTGTATATATATATATATATATATATATACACACATACACACACACATATAATTACAGTTGAGATTCATTATTATTCAGCTTCAGCTTCAGGTGTACACTGCAGTGGTCAGGTATCTACACCATCCATGAAGTGGTCTACCTTATAAGCAAGTGTCCATCTGATACCCTACAAAATCTTTACAACATTATTGATTATATTCCCCAAACTGTCTTTCGTATCCCTGTGGCAATTCTCTGGTTACCAATTTATGCTGTCTAATCCCCTCACCTTCTCCCTCATACCCACCCCCCTCCCATCTAGCAACTCTCAGGCTTTTTCTCTATGTCTCTGAGACTGTTTCTGATTAGTTTCTTCATTTATTCTATTCTTTAGATTCCACATATAGTGAGATCATATAGTATTTGTCTCTCTCAGTCTGACTTATTTCACTTAGCATAATGTTCTCTAGGTTCATCCATATCGTTGCAAATGGTAAGATTTCATTCTGAGAGGTGTGTTTTAAAGCGTGCCATAAATCACCCTCCATCATGACAACGTTCCATGTCACACATCGCTTCTGGTATATGGCAACTTCTGTCAAATAAACATTACCGTGTGTCCTCATCTACCTTATTCAGTGGATCTGTCACCCATGCGACTTCTGGCTCTTCCCCAAAGTCAAAATGATTCAGGACATCGAGGCAGCCATGACAGCGCAACTAAAGACACTCACGAAACAGGGCTTCCAGAACTGCTTCAGAAAGTGGCAAGAACAACAGGGTGTGTTCAATGTGATGAGGAATATTTTGAGGGGGATTAATGGCAATGTGTCTTTTACTGTAATAAATGTTTTTTTGT
>NW_017731955.1:161798-180004 GCF_001890085.2 Hipposideros armiger
TCGCCGGCGACTCACGGCAGCCCAGCTCCAGGTTGAGCTGTTGTTCAGCATCTTAGCTGTGGAGGGCAGTGTTCACTGGCCCTCATATGTGGGATCCGAACCGGGGCCCTCTGGCATCCCAAGCGAGTTCTTAACCATCGCGCCACTCGGCCGGCCCTCACTAAACTTTTAAAAATAATTTTTTTAAAAAGAACAATTTTGAAAAAGTTATGTAAGTATTGCTACTCTTCCTGAATATATATCAATACACACACACACACACACACACACACTTTGTGGAATTAAGTATCATTATAGAATAAATGTGCTTCTAAGAGCCATGTAGTTCAAATGATTATTCATTTTTCTGCATATAACCCTGAATATGAATCTATGAAGTTTCAAAATATTTTAATTCTATACTGGGGGTGCCAAAAAAATGTATAAACATGACTTGTATTCATCTTTTGTTATCAGTATATATTGAGTATTATAATTTTAATAGTTTCTTCCTGTCTTAAAATGTGCATATTTTTTGACACCCTCTGTATATCATGCTTACAAACTTATTTTAAATAATTTCAGAATATCAGTTCAAATGTGAATAACTTCACTCAATTATCATTTATTTGCACACATTGTGTTAGGCATCAATGTTAGGTAATGAAGATACAATAGTGAATAAAGCAGTGTTCCAGATTCCAAAAGCTTAGTCTTGTGACATATACAGCTAATAAACAACTGTAATACAGTTATGTATGGAAATTTACAAGAGGACGTAGGAGGAACTGCACTATTTGGTATGTTTATTTAGCTCACAATACCCACAGCTCCTTCACTACCACCCTTCTAACAACTCTGTCTCTCTCAGAACTGTCACCCCTACAATAACAAAGGTGGGACTCCAGCAGATGTGTCCCCATTATGTGATTCTCAACCCCCTTACAACTGAACCAAGGAATAAAAACCTAATCCAAACTTGGCCATTCAGGTTCTCTACAATTTGAAACTAGGACTGAAGGATAGTAACCTGGTTTATGCATATGGCTAGAACTGTGAAACACACAAACTTTGGAACGCTATGTGAGCTATATTTTAAAATTTAAAGCAGTGAAGACTGCACATAAAGTTCGGTAAAACAGCCATGTAGACTAAATGAATAGTCCTAATGGTATTCCAGTTTCTAGTTCTTGTTTTTTCCTGTAGTCCAGCCCCATTCTTGGCCTTGGCTTTCATGAAACATTCCCATATCCTTCCAGTAAATTCCCCTTCCTTAAATTAGTTCAAAGTGGTTTATCTTGCAGCCAAAGAATCTTAACTAATACTGAGTAATACCTGAATTTGACTTATAAATGTGCAAGAAGTTCTTGATACCCTCCCTTCTTGCTCCCCTCTACATGGATAGTTCAGAATACAGAAATCTTTCTTAAATTTTTATTCTCCAGCCTCAAACCTTCATCTGTTACTTTTATAAGTCTATGTCATCAAACCACCTCCACTCTTCTGACATGCGAGCATTACTATCTTCATTTCCAAAAGTAGAGCTCAACAGATTAGACTGAACTTATCCTTTCTCCTCTGCTTCTCTAACTTGCTTCCGTCTATTTAATACTACCACCATTCCCTGTTATCCAGGCTTAAAATCTTGGAGTGATCTTCAAATCTAATAAATGTTTAGTTGTGAAATAATACTAGATTTATAGATAACATAGAGTTCCCGTATACTCCTCCCCAGTTTCCTTTGATGTTAATATCTTACATTATCATTGTGTATTTTTCAAAATCAAGAAACCAATATTGGTTCATTACCAGTAACTAAAACTGTAGATATTATTTGGATGTCAGCAATTTTTCCACTAATGTTCTTTGCTGTTCCAGGATCCAATCCAAGGTGTCACATCGCGTTTAGCTAAAGTAGCTTTTGAATCCTCCCTCTTCCTCAACTGCTCCATCCAATTAGTTATCAAATCTTATCAACATCCTACTTGACTATTCCACATTCTTATCACCACTATCTAGACATCTTGCTAGACCCGAGGGACACAAACATCTCATGGTCTGGTGGTGAGTAAACATGTAAACAAGCATGTCGTTTACATTATTAATTGATTTTTTAAGGCCTTCAATGTTGCTCACCAAATAAAGTGGAAGATGTGATGAAGGCTCTCTATAACATATTAATAGTAATATAGAGTACCAAACAACTCAGAGCCCTGTGTTTTCTCACTGAACCCATACATATTATTTTCTCTGCCCAATTTGTTCTGCTATCTCTCAATTTCACCTACTAAAATCCTACATACCCTTCAAGGCCCAGATTTAATAACACTGCAAAAATGAAACCTTCCCTGATCCCTCAAACCACAGATTATTTCTCTTATTAAGAGTTCAATTCAGCCTAGCAAAGTAGCAAAAACAATGTATTATTTATGTAGTTTCATATCTGTTTTCAGGTATAGTTTTATTTCACAAAGAGTAAAATTACACTAAGACTTAAAACATTATACTCTCATCACGTTGGGTTTGGTTCTATCTGTACCATGCACCAATTTCAATGTCAAAAATTTTAAGAAGATATGAAAAGCATTTAAAAAAAATCCTTACAAAAAAAAATTTAAATTACCTGTGCTCACAGCAATGCTTACACTTTTACTCATGTGCAAACCAGGAGAAGACTGTGCTTCCACAGAAACCAACTCCATTTGTTTTGCAGTATGCCCCGTGTCTTCAACAATGGCTGTATTAGGGGAACAGGGCTGAAGAGACTGTGCTTCCAATAAACGTTGAATCTGTATCAATTAAAAACATACCGTAAACTGACAGTGAAGTAATCAACAAAACTGGCAGCAGAGTTTAAATATGAATTACAATGTAACCCAGTTATAAATAACTGACTTTTAACTATATATTCTCACATTTCAACTAGATAATACCATAAAACTTATTCAAGGTAGAAAATCATCGTTCATTATTAAGAAGCACTTCGGGCTATATGTAAATTTAAAAGTGAAAACATACAAGTGTTTAGATTAGCATTCATAAATTGACACTCACAGAAAAGCCTGAATGTTAACACTTCAAACTAATATTTCGTATAAAAATCAAAAGTAAAATAGGAAGTATACCCTGTACCAAATATTGGACACTTTTACACAAGATTCTTCTTATAAAGGTTAATCAGAATTACCCATGTTTGGCCATGCTGAAACTGAAAATATTAACAATGTCTAACAGTTGCTGAGTGCTTCCTGTTTACACAACACTACACTAAAAGCTTTCAGGTATAATTATATAACCCCATGAGGAATGTATTACTATTGGATACGTTTATTTATTAACAATTGAGGCATTAACAATTAAGTTATATGCCTAGGTCACATAACTAACAATTAGCAAAGCTCAAATACTGAAAGCTACCCCTCCTCCTTTTAAAACCGAGATATAATTTACGTACCACAAAATTCATCCCTTTAGAGTATACAATTTAGTGGGTTTTAGTATATTTACAAAGTTTGCATTCATCAATCCTCCAAAAATCTCTGCACCCATTAGCGTCACTCTCCATTGCCCCTCTCCCTAGCCCCTGGCAACCAATAATCTACTTTCTGTCTCTATAGGTTTGCCTATTCCGGACATTTTATATAAATGGAACTATATAATATATGGCCTTATATTTTGCTTTTTTTTCACTAAGCATAACATTTTTAAAGTTTTATCCATGCTGTAGCATCTATCAATCTTTATTCCTTTTGCTAGCTGATATCCCATTGTATGTGTATATCACATTGTGTTTATCTATTCATTAGTTGGTGGACATTTGGAGTGTTTTCGCTTTGAGCCATTATAAATAATGTTGCTATGAGCATTTGTTTACAAGTTTTTGTGTGAACATATTTTTTCATTTCTCTTGGGAATATCCTTAAGAGAAGAGCCTCCCTTTTTTAAACAATGTGATTTTCTACTTCCCTATAAATTAATACTATTGTGTTCACCTCATTTCATTAATTTTAGATTAACTTTATTAATATAGAAAAATAAGTATTAATGAATTGTTAAAATCAGCAGAAATTTAACCTGCATTAATACAAAATAGCATATGCACTTATTGGTTTGGGGCATAAGCTTTGGTGTCATAAGGACATAAGTTTAAATCCTACTCTGCTATTTTTTGGAAAAGTGATTTCACCAATGTAGTTTCAATATTATGTAAAACTAAGGTCGTTGTGAGGATTAGTAGATAAATAAAATAGCTGTAATTTGCTGAGTACTTACTATAGCCAGGACCTACACTAAGTACTTATATACCTGGGGTGCCAAAAAAATGTATACATATGACTTGTATTCAGCTTTTGCTATCGGTATATATTATTACATTTTAATAGTTTTTTCCTTTCTTAAAATGTGTACACAGGGGACGGCTGAGTGGCACAGTGGTTAAGAGCTGGCTTGGGAAGCCAGAAGGCCCCGGTTCGGATCCAACATATGAGGGCCAGTGACACTGCCCTCTACAGCTAAGATGCTGAACAACAGCTCAACCTGGAGCTGGGCTGCCGTGAGTCGGTGATGATGACGGCGTAGGCTGCAGCCCCTGCTGCAGTGGGTTGCCATGGGCGACCATGTGTAGCCGGCAGCCAGCGTGAGCGGCCAGCAGCCACCGTGAACGGCCGTCCAGAAGCCGGCGACTGATCTGCCTTGCCCAGGAAGAGCGCAATGATGGTACCAACTTGGGCCAGTGAAGCAACGTCCTTCACGACTAGACTGAAGAACAAAAGGACAGCAATTTGTCTGTTCCCCTTCCCCCAATTCCCCAGCACTGTTCCCATCCCCCAATTCCCCAATAAAAATCTTAAAAAAAATAAATAAAATAAAAATAAAATGTGTACACAGGGGCGGCAGGGTGGCTCAGTTGGTTAGAGTGCGTGCTCTTAACAACAAGGTTGCCGGTTCAATTCCCGTATGGGATGGTGGGCTCCACCCCTCGCAACTAGATTGAAAATGGCAACTGGAGTTGGAGCTGAGCTGTGCCCTCAACTAGATTGAAGACAACTACTTGACTTGGAGCTGATGGGTCCTGGAAAAACACACTGTTCCCCAATAAAATTTCTTAAAAAAAAAAATGCGTACACATTTTTTTAGCACCCTCTGTATGTATACATATATACAACACATTTAACCTTCAAATCGACATATACGTACCAATCAACTGCTCAAAATTTACAGATAAGAAAAGTGAGGTAAGAGGGGCAGGGGTGGTAGATGAGGGTAAAAGGGATCAAATATATGATGATGGAAGGAGAACTGACTCTGGGTGGTGAACACACAACGTGATATATAGATGATGTATTATAGAATTGTACACTTGAAACCTATGTAACTTTACTAACCACTGTCACCCCAATAAACTTTAATAAAAAAAAAAAGAAATCTTACCATTTAAAAAAAAATGAGGTTTAGAACACATAGCAAACACTTGATAGGAAACTTATTATAAAGCTGTAGTGATTAAACTGAATGGTACTGGTGCTGGAATAGATAGGCAGATCAATGGAGCAGAATACAGTACAGAAATAGATGTAAACACATGATACATTACACAATAGTGCATTTCTAAATGATTAACAAAAATATATAGTATTCAATAAATATATGGGGCCTGTTATCTGAGGATTAAAAAGAAAAAAAAATCTCTTATCTCATATATCAAAATAAAATAGAAGCAACAAATATGATCTTGGAAGGGAAGGGAAGATGAAAAACAATAGATTTTTAAAAATTATCTTGAAGGGAAAAAAGGCTTTTCTAAGCATAATACAAAATCCAGAAAGAAAATTACTGGTAAATTTAACTACATCCGAACTGAAATATCCTGTGCAAAACAAATGGTTAACACACAGAACACTTAAGACAAACTGTAATAAATACTTACCACATATATATATGATAAAGAACCAATTTCCTTAATATACAATGACCTCTTAAAAATTAATTACAAAAGGACTTAATAGTAAAGTGGGTAAATGATACAGAGACTTTATATAAGGTAATACAAATGGCCAATAAATAATAAAATGATCTTAATAATACTATGCAAATCAAATAATTATTATAAGGCTGATAATAATTTAAGAGTTTGCTATGCTTGATTTGGAGTATTGAATTGGTATAAGCTTTCTGGTGGCCATTTTCACTCATTCAAGTTATGAAATATATATTAAGTAACTATTATATGTGAGTACTATTTAAGATGCTAAAAAAACAGTGATGAATCTTGTAAGCATCCTCCCTAGAGACCAAAAAACCCAAAAATATCTAATTGAGGCCTCATTGATGAGGAGCTAGCCATTAGAAGGACCAGAAGAATGTTTTAGGCAAAGGGAATTGCAAGTTTAAGAACCTAAAGTGGAAACATGTTCAGGTTTTTAAAGAACAAGAACACCACTGCAGCTGAAGTGTAGTGAACATGGAAAAAGTGGCAAGAGATGAGCTAGGAGGATGGAGACAGACACCAAATCCAAAGGGCTTTGAGGACCAAAGTAAGGAATTTGGATTCTATTCTAATTGTAAGGGAATGCCATTAAGTGTTTTAAGCAGGCCCTATGAGCTGACTAGAACTTTAAGAAGATGGCTGTGGTGTTTCCAACTGCAGGAATTATGAGGGGATGGTGCTGGAAGCAGCATGTATGAATAAAAGAAAATGATGATTTGAATTAAGGTGGTAGCAGGAAAGACAGTAAAGAGTAGTTCAGTTCGGGGTATAACTAGAAAGTAAAGCCTGGGTTCTTGATACCTGGGACTTTGGCCTGAGTGACAGGATGTCATTAACAGAGATGATAATGATAATGAAAATGATAGTTACAGCTAACATTTACTGAGCACTAACTATATGCCAGGCACTATTCTAAGCTCTTACCTCTAGTAACTGACTCGATCCTTAATAATACACACACACACACACACACACACACACACACACACACACACACACCCTTCATTTTATAGATGAGAAAATTGAAGCCAAAGAGGTAAGGTAACTTGCCCCAGATCACATAATTTATGTTACACAGAATTAGAAACCAAGAAGCCCATTCCCTTAATCATACATCAAATGAAACTTGGCATATTAGGAGAGGAACAAGTTTGGGTATCTTTAAAATGTGTGTTCTCTTTGGTTTCACAAATTTTACTTTTAGGGATGTGTGTTACAGAGACACAAAGACATACGCAGGAAGATGCAAGTATAAGGACGTTCACTGCTGTATTGTTTGCAATAGCAGAAATTTCGAACTGATGAAGTAATCAGTAGAACAATTAGAAAATTTGTTGTACATCATTATTACATAATCCTATGCAGAATAAGAAAGTTAATATATATACTTATATAGAAAATGTGTTATAATTCTTTTTAAAAAATTTAAATGTTACCTAAAAAAATTTTTTTAAAATTCCATGAGCAAAATACTATGTGTATTTATCATAGAAGCATGTTTTACATCATATTCTATATTCTCCAAGTATAATGATTCAAATAGTCTAGACTAGAGCCAGTACTCTGTAATTTACATTTTAATATAAATCCCAAATAACTAAGATTTCTGAATAGCTTAAAGATCTTTTTTAGCTTCCGTAAGTCTTAAAAAAAAAAAAAAAAGGAAAGAAATGAAAAACTTGTTTTCAATGTGAAACATTTAGCTAAATTAATTTTTTTTGCCAAATGTTTATAATAATTTGTTAAAATCCAGCTTCTATTTTACAATTTCAAAAAATTTACCTAGTTTTAAAAAACAGCAAAGCTAACTTTTTCTCAGGTGTCATATCTAAAACATTTTCAAGCAGAATTTTTAAAAAGTCATATCTTTTTTTGTTTTTGCAAAATGTAAACACCATGACTCCAATTTTATAAAACAAAGATATTTTTAAAAATCACACATGTATATATGCCCATTATACACATATTTGCATATGTAGCGATATGGAAAAAAATATGAAAGAATAAATTTTGGACTGTTTCCATTGGTACTGGGGTAGGTTTGTGGAAGAAGGGTGTCAGTGAGGAAAGAAAAAACAGAGACACAAAACTTAAAGACTCAACTGTGCAAGGATAACATTAAAAACTAAGAACCCTGCCATAAAGGCCAGAGGAAAGGAAACTTTCAGAAAAAAATGAAGTGGAAGAAGGCATTCAGACTTCTGGTCAAGATGGAGGAGTAGCCAAAATGCTGAGGTTGGTGTACATGCAACGGAAGCGGAGATACAGGTGATATTAGAACAATTTTGTGGTATCTTTAAAGTCAACTACATTGCTCCAATGCCACATTTCTATAGCCAAAATTAATGACCGATTTCTTTTTCAATTAACTGGGTGAAGCAGCAAAAATGTTAGATATGTGGGACAGCAGCAATCTTAAGTATGCTCTTGAAAATATTCAGAAAGAATGTTTCAAGCAGTGCACAATGCTCCAAAATTTCTGGGATCCCTTCAATGAAACTCATGATAATCAAACAAATCTCCAACTCTAGCAGTTAACGAGGAAATAAGTCTTTACCTACTTGATTACCTGGTCTTTACCTAGTTATTATTAGAGAGGACGCGTTTAATTGCTAAGGGGCAACATTCCCATCAGCAGTCCTCTATCCTGGCAGAACCAGCCAAACACCCTGTTCCTCTACCCACATCAGTGGAAAGCCACCATTTATTTAGTATCACAAATGCATAGTACAGTGACGGCAGGAACAATCTGGCAGCAGATAGTGGTGAGAAATGAGAATGCCTGTATGTTATCAAAATTAAACCTGGCTACTAAAAACTTCTTTAAAAAAATTTAAATAGTTTTGTTTAAAAAAAATGAATGGGGGCCGGCTGAGTGGCGCGATGGTTAAGAACTGGCTTGGGACGCTAGAGGGCCCCGGGTTCGGATCCCACATGAGGGCCAGTGACACTGCCCTCTACAGCTAAGATGCTGAACAACAGCTCAACCTGGAGCTGGGTTGCTGTGGGTCGCCGGCGACAGCGTAGGCTGCAGCCCCTGCTGCAGTGGGTTGCCATAAGCTACCATGTGTAGCTGACAGCCAGCATGAGTGGCCAGCAGCCGCCGTGAGCGGCCATCCAGAGGCAGGTGACTAATCTGCCTCGCCCGGGAAGAGCGTAATGATAGTGCCAAGTTGGGCCAGTGAAGCAACGTCCTCCACAACTAGACTGAAGAACAAAAACGACAGCAACTTGTCTGTTCCCCTTCCCCCAATTCCCCAGCACTGTTCCCATCCCCCCAATTCCCCAATAAAAATCTTTAAAAAAAAAATGAATGGAACAAGTCTAGTACAGATACACTGAAGAGGTTCTAGAACTACTCTCTAAAAGCACACTTGCTAAGATTTGGTATACATACTATATGATTGACAAACTAAGAGCTGTATCAGAATCCACTGTGCAGCCTTTATGCTTAGTTGTCTATAAAGGTTTAGTAACTTATATAGACTTTTCATCAGAGGCAAAAAAATGAAAGAAAAATATTTATGTTGTAGGTTTGGATATGCACAAGACAGGGAAAAGAAGGCTGGTTTCCTAATCTTGATTCTACTTCTAACTAGCAATGTGTCATTGTATAAACTCTTTTCTCTCTCTAATCCTCATTTTACTTATCTGTAAAACAGCAAGGACTAGAATTCAGTTTCCAAGGTTCCTTCTAGTTCTGACATTCTACAATTCTACTCCATAAAATATAATTAGTGAAGAGTTGCCAGTTATTTTTAAGAAACCCTCTGAATAGCAAAAATTTAAAAGAACTAAGAAAGCTCCCAGCAAACCTGTGCCTGAAGTAGTCTCAGCTGTCGGTCTTGCTCTGTGAGGAACCTATATGCATCCGGAGACAGCCCCATCATTCCATTATCTGACCCAGTCTTGGTTGTGTGCATGCAAACTGCACAAGGCTTCAGGTTACAGGAGTCCCCATGTGAAGATAGTCTTGCCACAGGCGACGGTTCTACATTGCTGTGGGGAGAACCACCACCCATGCTTCCTTGAGGTCTCAAGGGTATAGGACTACTTGAAGAATAGAATGCATTATGGTACAGAGCTGGACAACCACTTGAGTGAAATACTGAATGTTTTTGAAGGGCTTCAGACTGGAGGTCTGGAATGGATCCTACTGTATTCAATCCTTGCCAAGAATTTATTGGACTATAGTGTATATGGCCATGATGCTGACAACAACTGCAAACATTTGTGGAATAGTAAGATGGTGGTGGGGGAGTAGGTATTTGAAATTCCACCGGTTTTCCTGAATTATGGGGTGAAAAAAACAAATTGTGTGGGTGGGACTGTGGGGCAAGAGAAGGTTGCCTGGCATTAACTGTGGAAAATCTTATAGGGTACTCTTCTTTGTGCACATTTCCAGAAGAAACTGTTTGAAGCTTTTCAGATGTATCAGGAGATGGCCCATTAAGAGAAGATGGTTTAATGCTGTTCCTGATATGGGGGCTCCCATTCTTACAGGTAGGTGGCTCTCCTACTTTGCAGTGTCTCAAAGGAGTAGTGCCCTGGTTTAACTGTTTTGGTAGCCTTTTCAAGGAAGAGTCTCCAGCTTCGGCTTCTGGGCTGTGTTTCTCATCATAAAGCTGGGGTTGCAATGGCTCCAAGTGTTCGGAGTGACTAATCAACAAAGGAGGGTTTTCATTATTCACCATTTCCAAAGGATTAGGCAGTGGGTTTGAGTCTATGTAATTGCTATCGAACACAAGTGAAAGTTCTGGTACTGATGGTTGGATCTTAGAAATCTGTAAATGGGAAAGAAGTGAAAGAGGAAAAAGTGGTTTTTAGCAGAAAGATATATGGTTCACTTTCCTTAGAACAATATTTCCCAAGTTATATCTAGCTACTTATTAAAAAGGGTTCACTCTTTATCTAGACAGATGATGAATATTTTCTGGGCATCTTCTATGTGCTAGGCATTAGGAACACAACTGTGAGCAAAACAAACAAGGTCTTTGCCCTCAAAGAATGGAACATGTAACGATGGAACTCCTTTTATTGAAACACTGAATAACATTGCTTAGATCATAGAACACAGTATGAGAAACTATGTTACAATAGACTTTTATTACCCTCTCTCTGCAAAATATTTATCATAGGCAGAATGCTTCAACAGATTTAGTAGCAAATAATGTTTCTGGATCTTAAATAATAATCTTCCAATAAGTATTTCAGAATATTTTTCCACTAAGTGATATTATTCACTGTTATTCTTTCTACTGATACCAGCTATTGAGTTGTTGGAAAAGTCATGATGCATTTTTGCAACGAAAAACATAGAAAAAGTACATCATGACTTTTCCAACAACCCAATAAAAGAGTTGGAAGAGAGCAAAAAGGGTAAACAAAATATTCGCTGTGGTGAATTTGGTTATAATTTGATATTAATTTTTAAAAATCTTTCCCATTCTTTTTTTTCTAATAAGGAATTAGTCCAATTAAGGTACAATTCTAAAATAACCCACTAGTTGGCTGCAATCAACAAATTTGGGGATTATTGCAATTAATCTCCAAAAGTAAGTAGAATGTTTTCTCAGAATATGGTAAAAAGAACCAATGTCAAGCTCTGGTGATAATACAGAATGTTGAGTGTATATGGGTTAAAAGCACCAGATTCAGAAGCCAAACCTCCTGACAGAATTCCAGCTTTATTACTTACTAGTTCTGTAATCTTGGGCAAGTAACTTAACCAAGCTGTGCCTCAATTTTCTCTGGGAATGATAATTATATATATATATATATCTGAGAGGAATGCATATATGGCCATATAGATATATACAGCTAGATATATCTTAGAATAAATCTTCAGTAAGTTTTAGGTTGTATTATTGAGTGCTTTAACATGAAGGGACTTTTAAGTTTCTAACCACAAAGGTGAGTATTTTTTAAAATCAGTAAGTGATACCTTCTGACTCACTGGATGAGGACTAGGAATTGGTCTTGGAGAAAAATCTTCATCTTCAACACCAGAGTCATGATCATTTATTGGCATTTTCCCTGGAGATAACTTTTGGGAAGACCTAAAAGAGTAGACGGGGAGACAAGAAAAGTCTTCAGTAATCTAGTGCTTGTTCTTTCTTTTTGAAATTGAATAAAGTCCTTTAATAAACCACAGTAGCATTTGGATTATTTAATTTAGTATCTGACAACCACAAATTATTTTTTATGACAATGTTTGTTGCCCAAGACAGCTGGCCCAATCAGACTTATGCTTAATAAAAGACCTCTTTGCCTGATCATCACAAGTTTAAACCACTTATTCTTAATGTCAGAATAAATCAACTTACTGAACATCTTTTAACCACTTTGAGAAATGCAGAAATAAGACATACAACTTGCCACCAAAAACTTTATACTGTGTTGATAGAAATGTACACTCACTGTATTAAACACACTGTATTAAAAAGGGAAATCAAGTAAGGAATTACATTTTCCTGTGTACTTGTATCTGTGATGGAAAAATATTTTGAGACATTATTGGAGGTACTTCCTCTCATTTAGTCAGTTGCAGTCATTGTATCACAGGTGGCATCAAGTTTTTTTGCATCCTAAATTATAATAGATAAAATCTCAATAGGATGGGTTAGGGAAGGGGACAGAAAAGCCAGAAGAAAACTAAGAGAGCTCAGACATTAACGGATTCCCGAAGAAAGGGTGCTGCATCCTGTCTTCCGAGCAGGAAGAACAGAAACCCTCAGGTAGACCTGGAAGATGTGAGAGCAGGAGAGACCTTTGCCCCAAGTCCTGGGAGTCTGGGGAGGCAAACACTTACGGAGTTCTTTCTGTGCCCAGGTGCAGCAATGAAACAGTGAGAATGAATGTCTGCATGGTGTGTTTAAGCAAAGGGTCTGTACCAGTCCCACAAAGCTCTCCCCCCACACCCAAGAATGACATGGAGAATACGGAACCATATCGCCTGCACCTCAGTGCAGCATGGACCTGACCCAGAGAGCCAATGACCTGAACAGGGTAAGGAGGCTGCAGCAGGAACCTACTGCCAAAGACCAGATGCAAATGAAAACACCTCAGCAGACAGCAGCATGGATGGATGATAATCATGTCACCCCACATCACCACTACTGGCACAGCATTAGTCCCCTCTAAATTACATATATCCAGAGGAAAGGATAAAAAGACCTTGAATTGACTGATATTTGGTTTCTATATCCCAGAATAATGAATAGGGGCTCAAAAGGGAAATTAAGTTCAATTATTTTTAAAAAGAAAAAAAATTTACATTTTTTTAAAATACCTGAGTTTATGGCAAGGATTTTAATATCTGCTACATACTTATGATAAACACACACACACACACACATATACCCAAAATTTCCAACACTGAACAATACCCATTTCGGACCTTTTTTTAGAACCCAAGGCAAAAAGAAAAACTTTAGGTTGTATAGTTAAAACATCAGTTCTTTAAACAAAACAAACATTTTGCTAAAATCTAAAATGATCATTATTAAAGTTTTAGTCAGAGTTGAAAATACACAAGGTTTTCAACAACAGTGTTAAAGAAAACGTAAGTGTCTCCATAATTTGGCATTTTCTCCCATAAATATTCAATAAATAAATGCTTCTAAGAAAAAAAAATCATCTGTAAAGATAGCATTCATTTAAAAGAGATGTTAAAACAGCAAGATATTGTCATGGAATGGGGGGTTGTAACTTCTAATTATAGTATATAAAATCTCAGAAAGATATTATGGTCACCTTTAAGACAGACTTTCTAAATAGCTCATATCAGACTGTGGCTGTATGCAGAGCCAGTCTTCTGGGGTTTGGGGAAGAATGCTTGGGATCTGTTAGGAAGCTTTAAGAACCTAGGTAGCAGTATACACAGTGGGAGTTTGCGCCCCTTTTGCTTAACACTTCAATTAACATGGTGGGAGTTAAAAGCACCCTTAGAAGTTAACCAGGAGAGCTTCCCAAAGTTTTCTGTTTTAGGAAAATGAGGCCCAGAGGGGAAGTGACTTGTTCAGGGTCACCATTATAGATTGAAGTCCAATATGGGATTGTATTAATAGCTACTCTAATACCTAATGTGTACTAAGCACTTTGTGTTGTGCTTTAAATATATTATCTCATTAAAATTCTATAACAATCTTTCAATTTAGGCGATATTACGGACATTTTACAGTCAAGGGCACTGAGGTTCACAAAACTTAAGCAACTTGCATAAGATCACATAGCTTCCAATGGCATAACAGAATTTTCTTCAATGATGGAAATGGTTTTATCTCTGTCCAATATGGCAGCCACTATGTACTTGAAGCTACTGTAGTTTTGAAATGTGAGTAGTGGAACTGAGGAACTGCATTTTAAATTTTATTCACTTTTAGGTATTTTAAACTGCTATTTGTGGCTAGTGGTCACCATATTGGAGATCACAATGTAGAACTTTTTGACTCCCAAATCTATTAACTTTGAACTGGGTCTTATTGCTTTTTAGATCTCCTACTTTAGTTTCCTTTCTTCCATTCCACCAGGAGATGCTTAGATTCAGCTCTTAAATGGAATTTAAATGCTCAATTAGCTATAGCTGAATTTTGCTTTCACTCTTTGAGTGGTTAAAATAAGCACATGATTATTTTTTTCAATGCTTGCATGTCACAGTAAAAACTGATGGACAAAAACTGTAAATGACATTTTCATGTTTGGTTAAAATAGTTGTTTATAGGAACTGCTGAAAAGGTAGTCAGCTTGTTGGTTATTTTAGTGTAATAAAAGAGTATAAATAGGAGACAATATGAAAAATCACTAATGGGGAGTTGAAAAAAATGACCCCCTAGTACACATGTTTACATGATCATTCGACGATTCTTTTTAAATAACTTAATAAGTGTCAGGTAAATAATACAGCCAAATCATCATTCAATTTTCCTTACATAGCTGCACAATTATTCTGAAGAATTAAAATAATTGCTTTACTATCAAGGAATAAAATTCAAATGATTAAAACAAATAACAAAGATTCTTTTGGTGGCAAATAGTCAAAAAGTTTTGTGCTTAGTGGATTTAATTTAAATGTTACATTTTAGAATTCAATTGGTAGAAGTTCAACAACTTTCTAATTTTGTAAGAAAGTGAAAATTATAAGCCATGTTAAAGCAAGCATTCATTTATCTCGTTTCTCTCCATAAATATCCAATAACCCAATACCTATTCCTTTCCTTTTTTCCTGTATACTATAGGGTTGTCGGAAAAGTCATGACGTATTTTTTCTGTTTTTCAAAGGCTATTTATTTATATAAAGAACAAAGATTAATCAACGATATATTGACCGTTTTGTTCGATAACCTTTTGCCATCTTTCAGTGAGCTTCATAATTCCTTGTTCATAGAAGGACCTGTCTTAATTGGCAAAAAACTGAACAAGGTGCTGATTTACAGCCTCATCTGAGTTTAACGTTATACCATGCAAGGAGTTTTGAAGAGAGCGAGACAAGTGGAAGTCTGACGGTGCAAGGTCAGGTGAGTATGGTGGGTGTGGCAACACATCCCATCCAAGCTCCAATAATTTTTGATGGGTGATCAAACTTCTGTGTGGTCTCACGTTGTTGTGATGGAACACAACTCCTTTACAATTAATGAGCTCTGAATGTTTCTGGATGATGGATTCGTTCAAACTGTCCAAATGCTGACAGTACATATTCGAATTGATTGTTTGGTTCCTTGGTAGGAGCTCAAAAAACACACCTTTAAAATCCCACCACATTGAGAGCATAACCTTCCTCTGATGGATGTCTGCTTTCGATGAGGCTGGCGGTGAATCATCACGTCAGGACCAAGACTGTTTACGCACCACAATGTTGTAAACAATCCACTTCTCATCACCAGTTTTATCAGTCGTTTCAAAAAAGGATCGTTTTCCTCATGTTTAACAAGCATATTGCAGATGCTGATGAACTTCTTTGAGTTCACGTGGAACCCAAATATCGAGCTTGCTTATGTATCCCAGCTTCCTCAGGTGGTCATGAACGCTTGATTTCTGCAATCTCTCGTGTTGTGTAATGTGGGTTTGACTTGATCAATGCCTTTATTTTGTCGTCATCAACCTCGGTGGGCCTCCCTGACCGGGGATCATCGAGATCAAAATCACCAGCATGGAATTTCGTGAACCATTGTTGGCGCGGACATTCTTGTAGAACATTGTCACCATAAACTTTATGCAACTTTTCACAAGCTTGACGTGCGTTCTTCCCTTTATGGAAGGAAAACAGTAAAATATGGCAAAAATGCACACTTTGGTCTTCCATCTTCAACTTGTTGTAAAATCTCCAAAACTCAACCAAATAGCTCAAATTTTTTTTTAGAATGAAGCTAGAACTGTCAGCTGTCAAATGACATACCAATATCATAGATGCAAAAGACTAGTACTTCCAAAAATGAACTACTGCCATCTGTTGCAAAAATGCGTCATGACTTTTCCGACAACCCAATACTTTCGGGAAAAGACAAATGATTATCTCTTTTTATTAGGATTTTTAAAAATGTAACTTCCAGGTTCAGTATAAATATATATGAATCTGCCGTACCTTTTATAGTTAATTGTACTGCCCAGGGATAATCACAGTTCATAATTCCAACCCTTGGCATTATATAACCCTGACACATATACTAGTAAATCAGCTTTAAATGTTCTGTATTATTTTAGTGTTATGTGAAATGCGTGGCCTCCAGCTCTTTGAAATTTTTAAATTCAACAGTAGGTAAGGAAGATGTCAGTCAATGAGACTGTTCAGATAACTGAAACAGTCTGTTCTTACCCATTCCTGACTACTGGGAATATAGTTATTTTCAAGGAACGAGGGTGAAAGCCATGCTATAAATAGGATTATAGTGTTCTCATGACTGTGTCAAACACAGGAAACATGATTTAACTCATGATGTATGGTTCCTTTTGTAGGACATCAAGGTGCTCAATACAAATTAGAGATAGTGAATTTTAAAAGATAAAGATGTTGAAAGGATGGGCAAAGATTGGAAATCTTATACCTCTAGTGAGGACCATACCTGAGTATTAGTTTGAAATCAGAATATCTAGTCTGTCACGGACTTACTTTACTTTTTAGCTGTGTGTCCTTGATAAACTTCTGAACCACTCTAGATTTCCTCAATTTAACATAAGTAGAAAATATCTCATGCATACAATTTTTCAGACGGTTGTCACAAGGGATTAATGAGTCAGTGAATTGAAAAGTGTTTGGCAAAGCCTTATACAAACTCTGTATTTCATTATATTCCAAAGTTTAAAACTGAGCCATTCCTATGGTATTACTTTGAGTGTTTTCAGAGACCTCCAAATTGTGTTTGGACAATCTGAAAGTCATTTATTTTTTTCCTTTCTGATGAGTAAACAGTTTCAAGTTAAAAAGAAAACAACAACTCAATAAAATCTTTTCTGGTTATCTAACCTGTTTCAAGGGGAACTTAAAATGTCCAAAGAGGAGAGAGTACACCCTAGACATCTTTCTAATCCCCAGAACCTGTGAATACGTTACACTATATGGTAAAAGGAAGTTTGCAGGTGTGATTAAGGATCTTGAGATGTGGAGATTATCTTGCATTATCCAGGTCTACTCAATGTTATCACAAGGCTCCTAATATGATGGAAGCGTGAGGGTCAGAGTCAAAAGAAAATGTGAGGATAGAAGAAGGGGTCAGAGACAGAGATTTGAAGATGCTATGCTGCTAGCTTTGAAGAATAAGGGGTCACCAGACAAGAAATATAAGTGGCCTCTAGAAGCTGAAAGAGAATAAAATGGAATATCCACTAAAGCTTCCAGAAGGGACGCAGCCTACAATCACTTGATTGTAATGATTTTAGTCCCAAAGACCCATTTTGGACTTCTGACCTCCAGAACTGTAAGACAATAACTTGGTATAGCTTTAAGTCAACAAGTTTGTGGTGATATGCTATAGCAGCAACAGGAAACTAATACAGATACAGTCATAATTCCCTTTTATGGATGGGATATTGATGTTTAGAACCAGGACTAGAACACAGATATGTCCGAAACCATAACCTGAGCTCACAACTATTGTTATGCAACCATTATGAAGAGCTAGCATAGTTGGCATCGACTTTAAACTTGTATCAGTTAATAATTGCAATACTCTATATATAATGAAACTTATACCTGCTCAAAATCAATCTCTCTCTCTCCCCACACACACATACACTCCCCCACCCCCAC
>NW_017731955.1:180060-203953 GCF_001890085.2 Hipposideros armiger
TGTCAGTTCTGTCTCTCTGGAGAACCCTGACTAGTATAAGGGAATATCTTCTTTACCATAAAAGGTATATACTGACCCAAAAGTCACAAGCCGTTATTTAATTAATATTCCCCATGTGTATTTGCTTTAAAAGTTTTAAAACAAACATGTTCTTTTTAGGTAGAGAAGTTATTTTTATATAGTAGTTTATCTGATAGGTCCAGGTTTAAAACTACAAAAAAGGGAAGAACAAAAAGCAAACTAAACAAAAACAGGATGCTTCTTCCTAAGCAAGATAACTGCTTGACAAATACTTTTCCCCTATGTAAAAAAATCAACTCAAATGAGAACCATACTAGAGTTGCCACTTCATTAAAATTATCATCTAAGTATGAAGGAATGCATTTAAAGCAGACACCTACAGTACATAAGATACACACAGTTTCACCAGAAATAACTGGGAGTTAATTACTCACCAAAAACTAATGAAAATCATTTAAAAGTACACAGATAAAAATAAATCTTTTACCTCTTAATTGAAAGATTCTTGGAAACTTTGTTGAAAAACTCTGCTTCTGCATTTTGGCTTTCAGCACTCAGTTCAAAATGGATTGGATTCTTGTCAGAAGGTTCAACATTCTGAAATGAAGTAGGTCATACTTTGAGATGTGACTTAAAACATCAGAGAATTCTAGTTAGGTAAAAAGTAGCTCAGAGACACTGGCGGGAGGGGGATTTCTGATTTCTGTAACTGTACCCTGAAAAAAAATTTTTTATTGAAGTATAATTGATATAACATTAATTTCAGGTGTACAACATAATTATTCCATATTTGTATATATTGTGAAATAATCACCACAGTTAAATCCATCACCATACAGCGTTATAATTTTTTTTCTTATGATGAGAACTTTTTTAAGATCGACTCTCTCAGCAATTTTCAAATACAATCGAACCTTAAACATGAGGCTTAGGGGCACTGCCCTCCACCCCACCCTGAGCAGTTGAAAATCCATGTGTAACACACAGATTCCCAACCTTAAGAGTTGACCCTTGAACAATGCAGGTTTGAATTGTGCAGGTCAAATGAAAAAAATTTGCGTATAAATGGACCCATGCAGTTCAAACCAGTGTTGTTTAGGGGTCAACTGTACATAATACAGTATTATTAACTATAGTCACCATACTGTACATTACATCGCAAGGACTTATTTATAACTGGAAGTTTGTACCTTTTGACTACCATCACCAATCCCCACCTCTGTATTTATGAGTTACCTTTTTTTTTTAGATTCCATATATAAGTGAGAACATATGCTATTTGTCTTTTTCTGTCTGGTTTATTTCACTTAGCATAATGCCTTCAAGGTCCATCTATGTTGTGGCAAATGGCAAGATTTCCTTACTTTTTATGGTTGAATATTACATTGTATATATGAACCAGATTTTCTTTATTCATTCATCTATCGATGGATACTTAGGTTGCTTTTATGTGTTGGCTATTATAAATAATGCTGCAATGAACAAGGGGGTACAGTTATCTTTTTGAATTAGTGTTTTCATTTCCTTCAGATAAAAACCCAGAAATGGAACTGCTGGATCACATGGTAGTTCTATTTTTATGTAACCACCTCTTTTATAGTGTCCATGTCCCTGATCCAAAATTGAAAGTAAAAAAGTCAATCACCTGTATTATGTAAACCACTCAATAACCATGGATTCAGTTAAACTAATAACTTTGAACCGAGGATACCACCTAGAGAATAAAATGAGTAAATGATATATGTCTCTAAAATAGAAATTATTAGACTTCATTTACAATGATTATAATTAAAATGCAAAAGCTTTATTCATGAAATGATACAACCTATAAGTGAAATGAAAAAAGGAACAAAATAAGATCTGAGTGGAAACACATGGTTATTCAGTTATTCAATATTTTTGTAATAAAACACAGAATTTTTTTATTATTAGTCTGAGACATAGGACAGCTAACCATTTTATTGAAAGGTAGTCTTTGAATGTTTTTACACAATGACATGTGTATTTTTATGTATTTTATTAGATAGAGCAACAATCTGTTCTGATACCTAGGATTATATATTAACACTGACTTTTTTTATTTTTTTAAGATTTTATTGGGGAATTGGGGAAGGGAACAGTGTTGGGGATTGGGGAAGGGGAACAGACAAGTTGCTGTTCTTTGGTTCTTCAGTCTAGTTGTGGAGGACGTCACTTCACTGGCCCATGATGTTGGTACCATCATTGTGCTCTTCCTGGCTGAGGCAGATCGGTCACCGGCCATTGGATGACCACTCACAGCAGCTCACGGCAGCTCACGCTGGATGCCGGCCACTCACGGTCGCTTAGGGCAGCCCACTGCAGCCCCATTGCAGCCTGCGCTGCCGCTGGCAACTCATGGCAGCCCAGCTCCAGGTCGAGCTGTTGTTCACCATCTTAGCTATAGAGGGCGCAGCATCACTGGACCATGTGGGATCCGAACCAGTGGGCCTGTTGCTCAGAGCTCGCACTCCCAAGCCAACTCTTAACCAACGAGCCACTCGGCTGGCCCAATTAACACTGACTTTTAAGTGTAAGAAACCATTTGTAAAACCATAATAGTTGAAAGCAAAGAAAACACTACAATCACAAATTAATTCTCAATATCATAAAATGATTTAACATATAAATTCTTGATATATTCTTCAAAGGTTTTACAAAGACACTGGATAACTTCTGATCCTGTATTATAATTTGGTTCTGGAGATGACATAAAATTTATGAAACAAAATTAACCATGAACAGGGCCAGCCTAGTGGCTCAGTTGGTTGAATGGGAACTCTGAGCCAGTTCGATTCCCACATGGGCCAGTGAACTATGACCCAGCTGAGCTGCCGCTGAGCTGCCAACAGGTGGCTGAATGGCTCAGATGGTGAGAGTACATGCTCCTAACAACATAGTTTCTGATTCGACTCCCGCATGGGATGGTGGGCTACGCCCTCTCACAACTAAGATTGAACACAGAACCTTGAGCTGAGCAGCCAGGAGCTGCCAATGGGCAACTGGATGGCGACTGGACTTGGAGCTGAGCTAGCTGCACCCTCCACAACTAAGACTGAAGGACAACAACTTGGCTATTCCCATTCCCCAACACTGTTCACCTTCCCCAATTCCCCAATAAAAATCTTTAAAGAAAAAAATAAAGAGCCCTTAAAAAAAAAAAAATTAACCATGAATGAAGTTAATAATCAGTACTGATTATGAATACACAAAGCCTAATAGTTTCAGTTACTATTTTAAAGGGTAAAGATCATTGGGCTTATACAGCCAACATGCAACCCTAAACAGTCATCAATGTACTAGGTAATCAAATCACTTACTTTGAAAAGATGTAATGTTTCCTTGCTGGTTAGTAGCTGGAACTGAAGGTCAGGTAACCTACCATCACAAGGGAGGCACTGATAAAACTCAGGATCCTTATGTGTCACAGAATAGAGAACTATAATGAAATTTCCAGATTCTGAAAAAACCCTGGACAAAAAAAAAAAAAAAATTCATGTAATTAAAATTTACTGAGGATAACATATTTTTAACAAAAATGAGACCATACTATCACACTATTTGCAATTGCTATTTCTTATTTGACTATCCTGGATTTCTTTCCATGTCACTATTCTATATTATACCTCAGACCTCATTCCTTTTTAGTGACACCAGTATCACAATTTATAATTATTGATCCTCCTAGACTTCAAAAATGGATATTCAAATTACAGTATTTACAATATTTCACTATTACAAACTGATAAAATGAACATTCATTTTATTATTCACTACATAACTCAACAAATATTTGTAAAGTCATCAAGAAGTTTTAAAAATTATATACTATTTAAAACCAACTATTTAAAACTACTTTCCGTACTTGTTTCTACTTTGTAAAACACTGAATGAAAAATAATCTTGGACACATTACACTACTAATAAAACAAAGCAGTGGAGTTTGGAGAAGCATTAATATCTATTCTGCTCAATTCCTCTTTCTGGAGTCAGACAAGACCACTGTTCAGAATGTTATAAAGTACCAACCTAAGTTTTGCTAAGCAGTGTTGACTCCTTTCTGGTTCAAACCACCCTTGAAAGGGTTGGCAGTAATTAAGAGTTCAGGTAAAGAAATTGCCTAATGCTTCAGACTGGGCACAAACTGACAGAGCTTCAAAATTAATTTTATTGAGCATTTCCTGTCAACAAGAACTTAAGGCAAGACCAGTCACTGATAATAAAACTGTATTAATACACTAAAATGAACATTTAATTTGTTTTATTGCAAATAAAACTAATTGTCTTGAAAAGGTGAAATAAAACGTAAAAGGTAGAACTTTAAGCTGTGCCCTCAGCAACTAGATTGAAGACAACGACTTGAGCTGAACTGCAGCTGAGCTGCCGATGGGTGGCCAGATTGCTCAGTTGGTTAACGTGCGTGCTCTTAACAAGGTTGTCGATTCGACTCCTGCATGGAATGGTGGGCTGCACCCCCCACAGCTAGATTGAAAATGGCAACTGGACTTGGAGCTGAGCTGTGCCCTCCACAACTAAGATTGAAGGACAACAACTTGACTTGGAGCTGATGGGTTACTGGGAAAAACACTGTTCCCCAATAAAAGTTTAAAAAAAAAATCTGAAGAAAACACAAGTTTTTTTTATTGCAATAAATACTCCTGGAATGGGCAAATCTTTTCTAAGCAAGATTAAAAAAAAAGAATGATAAATATGACTTTTTTAAAAGTCTATTTGAGAAAATTATCATTAACCAAAGTTAAGTGAAATGACAATCTGGGGGAACAAAGCTTTGTACATATATTTTTATAAATATTACTTCTCCATATATTTTACATATGACATATCTATATCTATACAGTCATGTGCCACTTAATGACGGATACATTCTGAGAAATGCATTGTTAGATGATTTCGTCGTGTGAACTTCACTGAGTGCACTTTCACAAACCTAGATGGTGTATCCCACTACACACCTATGCTGTATGGCACCCTTGTCTATATGAGGTCTGTCATTGACCAAAACATTTGTTATGTGGTGCGTACCTGTATATTGAGAAAAAGAACTCTTTCAAAGCAATGTGCAAAAGATGCACAATCATAGAGAATGGCAAGAAACATGAATAGGAAGTTCCCAGAATATGGTTCCTAGAATAAGGTTACAATACATCACAAAAGACCATTACCATTACCTCTCTGAGGCCTGGCTACTACTCTCACCTTTCTTCATTCCTCTTCAGCCACACTGGTCTCCTTGCTGTTCCCTGAAGATGCAAGGTGATGTTTCACCTACAGCCTCTGCCTTAATGTATTTTCTGCCTGGGAATGTCCCAGCCAGCCAGTCACATAGCTTACTCCCTCACCTCAAGTCTTTGCCTCCCTGATCTCCTAAAATTATAACTTTACCTGCCATACCATCCAGACACACAACATCCTCCTCCCCTGCTTATTTTTCTTCATAGTATTCAATACCTTGTAAAATATTACTTATTTACTGCCTATTTCTGTAGGATCTTTATTTTGTTTACTGCTTCTCCCCAATATCACGAACACTGCTTGATACATAGTAGGTGCTGAAAGATATTTGCTCCACAGTGTGAGGATGGGGAAAACGGGCACTCTCAAACACTGATGGAAGGATTATAAAATGAGCAGTCTTTTTGGAGGGCAATTTAGCAATGTCCACCAAAATTTAAAATTACACTTTGACCAGATAAAACATATTTAGGAATTTATTCTATAAATATACTAGGATACACACACAAAGATATATATAAAAAAAGGACTGGTTTTTAAAATTAGTTTATATTATTTACTATTCCACTGTAAAATATGAAGTCTGTACATTCCAAGATGTAATGATCCACAAAGAATAATGATATAGAGAAAAGAGCAACATACAGAAAAGGAAGAACAGTATGCTCCCATTTCTGATTTAATTTTTACAGGCTGGGGAGGGCGACATTTGTTTGTGCATTGAATACTGCAGAAAGGAAGCTCAAGATGCTGTTTAACAGTGTTTGTCTCTGGGGATAGGGTTTAGGGAAATGGGATGGAAAAGTGACTTATTTTTATTGTGTATCTTTATTTATGCTTGATTTATTACCAAGTATTTGCACTGTCTGTTCAATCAAGTTTTTTCTGAAGTGTATTACAGCCACTCAAGGCAGACAGAAACAGACCTTGGAATTTTCATTTAATAAATGAAGAGGCAAATAGTGGTATCATGTACAAAATAATAAAATTAAACGAGGAGTTGAGGTTAGAAATAAAGTTTCCCTATTATTTCCAATGCTTGTGCTTTAGTTCCAGGATGACAATTAAACATCTTGTCTCAAATATTTCTCAGAGTGCTAGTGTAGTACTGTGTAACTTAATAAAGTATTTGTAAGGTAACAAATTCAAACTCATTTAAGTCATTTCACTGAACATGAAATCTATTTATAATATCGAATCCCAGTCATAAAAAGTGTATCTTCTGTGTTATACAGTTCTATGGTTAGGCAAGTAAATTCTTTCATATTTCCAAATATAGTG
Organism: Hipposideros armiger; assembly: GCF_001890085.2. Taxonomy (NCBI): domain Eukaryota; kingdom Metazoa; phylum Chordata; class Mammalia; order Chiroptera; family Hipposideridae; genus Hipposideros; species Hipposideros armiger. The sequence continues at coordinate 186,634 of NW_017731955.1, forward strand.
CAACTTCACCTTTCTTTTGTCTGGTGTTATTTTAAGGTTTTTTTCTTAACGTACTTGTTCTTCTGCTTTATAAGTATTATAAAAGGTTAAAGCATCACATGGATTTTAAATGACACCAGTAAAATATGAATGGGTGAAAAGATCAAAATAAAATACTATGGAAGAAAATATCACTTGCCTTTCTTGAATAGAAGAACTGAACATGTATCGCAAACAGCAAGCCCATACCTGAGGACTATAGATATGTATAATGCCAGATAGCCAACTAAAAGAAAAAACAGAAATTAAAAACTATGGTCATTTACAAATTAATACTTAATATACTTTAGATTACATTTTTCTCAGGGTAATATGTCAGAGGTTCTTGGCCATTCACCAGCAATATATTAAGTGTCATAAATTAGAAATCTAAACACTAGACCATGCTGATAATTAAGAGGGAGAATAGATATAGATATGTAGATAGAGAGATCTTTATCTTTGTCCTCTTCCACCTGAGAGGAAGGAAAAATGGAAAATGGTGGGAGATAAAATGGTTAACAATAGAGGTGAAAGCAGGAATCAATTAAAATCAATTAGCCTGGACTGAAAAGAATAGGCTGAATTAGGGGAGAATGAAGTCAGCAGCCTAAAACTATAGAGTTATTGAGAGGATTAAATGCTGTAACATATACAAGTAGCCTGAAACACAGGGGGCTCTTAATAGATACTCACTTAGCATCAAAAGCCCATAGCCAAAGTAGGAGCCTAGCAAACGGACTGTAAGTAGATTTCACGATGCACAGAACATTTGCACATTCTCATTTTTAAATTTTGCACATACCATTCCCTCACATGGGTTCCCCCTCTCCCACCAATCCTCCCTGCTATTATCCAAACACATAAAGGTTCAGCTTAAGTTTGCCTTCTCTAAGAAAATGTCCCCATCATCTCTCTTACAAGTACTGATAGTGTTCACTATCGATATTGCTCATTTCATAGCAAATCATATACTTCTGTATTATTTATCTTTTTACATGTGAATATTTGAATATTTTATCACCTCACCTTGATTATAAATTGGGAGCTTTAAATCCCAACACAGTACCAAACATAATACTAGAGCATATGGTAAGCACTCAATAAATACGGAATATAAATTTCTGACTGGAATAATCTGTCTAAATGTCATTAACCACTAACTCTAAAGAGAAACCCATTAACTCTTAGGGGAATTTCTGCAAAATTGCCTGACAGTGAATTTTAAACAGTGTTATCCTAGCCCTGTGTTCTCCAAGGTGCCTTAAGGACAGTGGCTAGTGAAGAAGGTTAAAAAAACAGGGCTCTAATGCTTCAACTTCTACCAGAAGAATTCAAGTGGATCTGTTTCATATATTGACATTCTTCCTAAGACTGGACAAAATTTTGTTTAACAGATTCTGCTGTTAAAATAAGAAAGCTTAATCATTGGACTTTGTGGCTTTATAAGGTGATCTAAATATTAAATATATATTCACAGAACAACTAATTCACATGCTTATTACATACATTTGAATACATGTGACTGAAAAGGTTTTAATAAATGATGCGACACTTACATTCCCACTAATGGTAGAGAATAAACCTTGGGATCAGATTCCAGCAAAAGTAACAATTTGCGTGTTTCATCCATGGTAAGATATCTAAACAGAGGACATTCATGTAAAAACAATTGAAAATGTGTACTTTTTACCTTTAAAAGAGATCATATGAGTACTAAGAAGCACATTTTAGACAGGGAAGATAATTCAAATGAATATTTTCTCTCACACACACATGCACACAAAGAAAATATTTCAAAGTAAAAAAAAAAGATTCCAGTAAGAGGAAGAGATTAAAGAGATTCAATATCTTAAAATTTCTATTAAAATGGTCATTGAAAATTATACAACCTTTAAGAAAATTTTGTTCTAAAAGTGTCAACAACTTATTTTAATCAAAAGTACTAAAATCAAGGCTAACAATTTCAGAACCAAATAGGTTTCCCTGGGAGAAGTGAATTTCCTGTTACTGTAAGTGTTCAAGTACCCAGGTGACTTGACAAAAATGCAACAGATTTGACTTCTCACGGATGGGAGTCCGAATTAGGTAAGGATTATTCAACCTTCCATGTACCGTATTCCTCCAACCACTATCAAAGAACTTTGGAACTCAAACGTTCACTATTCCCTAAAAGGACATTATACTATGTTTATACTTTGTTATGATGTTTATTATTGACAGTAAGTTTTAAGAATATGAATAACTGCAGAATAATTGTGCAGAGTTAACTTCATTGTTATGGCTTTAAAACACAAAAATAAAAACAATGCCATTCGTGATATAATCTTGATAGTCCCATTGAGGATGTATTTTATTACTATAACCCAAAAATACAAAGATAATGAACTTAATCAGGCCATGTGACAAGATAATTAAGCCTGAGTTGGCAGGAGATTTGTATAAACAATGACACATAACCGTTTTAAAAGCTCTTCTGCCTTGCCTACCTGATAAATTCCTGTTCTTTAAAAGAACCAGCTCTGGCTTTCCATGATTTTCTCAGGCAATTTGGACACTCCTTCCTGCTTTCCCTGCACTGTATATAAACTCCCATTATCTTTATCCATATCATATTTATATATTAATATACTTAATGGACAGTTAAGTATGCTTTTAAAAAATATATTTAATTCTAGTGTCTAACACAGTATCTATTCCATAATGGATCCTAATAAATATTAGAGTAAACAAATGAATGTGGTCAAGGAAAAGAGTCAATGTCAGAAATGTAATACATAATTATAGGTAAGAAGGGGCAAGGGGAACAGGCAATTAGATAAGACTACTGATCATCCTGGGTTACTACTATTAGCATGCCAAGGGATCAGAGGATAACGTAGAGAAAAATAAAATTATGCTTCACTAGTAGATGGGCATGGTACTAAGGAAAACAAATTAACATTTTGGTTAATTTTACCACAAAATTCCCATGTCCCAATTGAGAAGCATTTCATTACTCCAAGAGAATTAAATATTCCACGTAATTCAAACATTTTTTTGATCACCACCATGTTTACCCGTTCCATGATTTGGGAATATACTAACACTTTGGTTTTCTGCTACTCCAACCACAAAGGACGGCATGTGGGAATCAAAATGAGATATTTCTTGTTATTCCACGGATCCTCTGAAAAGAAAATCCTCCCTTTTCCTTATCCACTTTTGAACAGGCATTTTTTTTTTAGAGGATAAGACTTGGAGTTGAGTGTACCTTGGCAAACATTTTTGGCTCTAGAGACCTAACAGGAACTAGGGTGGAGTCTAGTGGGAAAGGTGGCCAAAAGTGAATTGCTTAGACTTTAAAGCAGAGGGTGCTGACATTGTCTAACCTAGCTCAGTAGACAATGGATAAAGAAAGTGGATGAGGATTCAGGGAAGCGGCCCTGCTGAGGAACAGAAAGCATGCAATTTGGCTTACATTGCCTAAGAAACTAAGAGTGGCGATAGGAAGTTGGAAAGGATGCTGCTTCAGCTATGTGAGGAAACTCCACCCTCAAGTGGTTGCCAGTCTGGTAAGCAGGAGTACTATAAATTTTTATTTATCTCCTTTCTCTATCTGCAATGCTCATTATTCATCATTAAAATCTACATATAATAAAAAAATTCTCCAGCCTCTTTAAGGCTCATAATCAGTCAGATTACAGTTGAAAAAAAAAACCAAAGACAAAAAGATGATAATCTAAAACCTAGGCAGAATACAAAGAGCAAAATGATACACAGGATAATTTCTCCTGATATTTTCAAATCACAAAATACAACCAATCTTAATATAATTTACCACTGGTTTTTCTTGGCATGGTGGGAACAACTCTTTGTAAGAAAACTATATTCAGCAAAAATTAACAACTTTGTTTTTCACCTTCCTTGCTTATTTATCTAGCCACTGCAGATCTCTGGCATGTAAACTGACTGCACAATTACTATTTGGTATTACATAGATACTATGAAAATATACTAATGGGACCAATATTTAACTATTTGGATGAACAGATCTTTTTACTTACCCATATTTATAGGTACCCTGAACTTGAGAAATATTCAGATTGCTGCTCAAGTTTCTTGCCAGAGCTGTTGGAATAATGGGGATGGGCTTCACAGGTGTACATTTAAAGGTATTTGCTAAAGTTACTGCTGTCCAATGCAAGTCAAAATCCACCTTGTCCAAACTTTCCCTGGAAGTGAGGTGAACTCTTAGGGAAAGAAGTTTCCCACAATCCAAGGAATCTTTGCTACATACATGGTGCTGCAGAGCCTGAGGAATCAATATTATACAATTATTTTAAAACTTTGAAACTTGTCCACATCTCTAAAGGCTTTATTTCATACCGGTGCATATATACATACATATCTTGTACTAAGAAAATTAAACAATTTTTGACTAGCAACATTTCAATTATCTCATTTCTTCCATGTGACCAAAAGGTTACATGAATTTTTGTCAAAGCAAGTAAGATTTACCGTACCAAGTCCATCACATATTTCCACCTTAGATGTCTCAGCAGTATTTCAAATTCTTATTGGAGAATGTCGTTTCCAAAAAATATTTATTACATGGGGAAAAATGGATTAACTCTGTAAATTAACTAAGTAAATTAACTCTGACTCAAGTCTCAGAAAATCTAAATCCATCCTCTTTGATTCTTTTCTTATTAATCCAAATTGTCAAGTGAGTTCTTTCTCTGTAGTTGCTCATGCCCATTGAGTCCTTTCTAGTCTCACTGCCACCACTCTATTACAGGTTACGACACCCTCTCTAATACACACCTAAATATTGCAATGGCCTAACTACTCTCTCTGGCTTCAGTCAGCCTGCCCTATCAGATTAACTACTCCAGATTTAATAGTATTTCCTCTTATCAAAAACTTTCAGTGACTGTACATGGCCCATATGACAAAGTTCAAATTCCTTAGCTTGACAGACAAGACTCTCCATAACACGGCCAAACTAATACTTCAGTCCAACTGCCCACAAATACAGCAAAATCTATACCCTTAGTATCACCCCGAGTATATCTCACACTTTGCTATTCTGGTCACACTGCTTCCTATTCGGAAATGCTACCCATATTACCTTCCTAGGATTTCTGCCCTCAGAAACCACGTTTAATTACATTTTAGGTCAACAATCATTCAATCAGAAATAAATTATTATGAATACTTATTAAATATGGGTTTATTAAAATACTACATAGTACACAGTTTGATTCTTGTATTTAATTAAAAATAATCAAGTTATCAACAAATCTCACCTTAAAAGCTGAACTGAAGTCATCTGCATTATGAACTATTACTTCTCTTGAACAAAGTCCTTGAGTATGAACTTTGCATGGAATCACAAAGTCCCCAGGAAGAGAAGCAGTAGGTGTTCTTTCTAAGCATTCAGGTACTTCTCGACCAGGATCAAAGCGATCTACTGTCAATATCACACTTTCTTCATCTGAAGATCAAATATAGCAGTTATTATATAAGCATGCTAATTAAAAATGTGAAATCAACCAAGCAAGCATACATTATAGCAAAACAGTGTTCTTACTAATAGTATACTAAATGACTTGAATATACTGGGTTGTCAGAAAAGTCATAACGTATTTTTTTCTATGATTTTCGTTGCAAAAATACTTTCATGACTTTTCCAACAACCCAATATATTCTTCCACCTGATCAGACTGTGAAGTCTGAGATGGATAATGTCAAGTTTTACACATCTTCATGACGTTGGTATATAGCAAAGAAAATTAGCACAAAGTATATTACAATAATTGGCTGAATTGGTAAACATAAGTTCTTTATAGTCATAAAAATAATTTTTTAAGTGTATTACCTTCATCTACTGTGAGAGAACCAAGTAAAAAGCATGATATGTTTATTTTATTCTGTTTAGCATGACGACAAGCAAGTCGGATGGTCTTTTCAGTTACCACAACCTTTGGATTTCTGAAAAATAAAAACAGGTTTTATAAATCTAGTGGATCTTTGGAGTTCTGAAAAATAAAAAATCTAGTGGATCAATATCCTAAAACACTTTCCTGCCATGAAATGCTGCCTAAAATATAACGCACATCTTTTAAAATGTACAAAAAGACTACTGTTGGGAAATCCTAAGGTCAAAGGTGGAGTGGGGGACTTGGCAGGAGCAGGGAGGGCTGCTTGGAAACCAGAACTGCAATCGGCAGACACTGAAGTTGTAGTTGTTCTCCAGGCCTTTTGCATCATTTTATGAACCAGAGCAGGAATCGAGAAACTGAGTCCAGCCTACTGTTTTTGTAAATAAAGTTTGATTGAAATAGTCACATCCATTTGTTTATATATTGTCTATAGACTTCAGATGCTAGCATTAATGAATAAAGAATATAAATAAATGATTCAAATGTTTAAAGAAATATAAAAGAGACTCTAAAGTATGAGCAAGGAACAAAATATAATCAAAAAACACTAGGCAGGGCCGGCCGAGTGGCGCGATGGTTAAGAACTGGCTTGGGATGCCAGAGGGCCCCGGTTCAGATCCCACCTATGAGGGCCAGTGACACTGCCCTCTACAGCTAAGATGCTGAACAACAGCTCAACCTGGAGCTGGGTTGCTGTGAGTCCCCGCCTACGGCGTAGGCTGCAGCCCCTGTGGCAGTGGGTTGCCATGGGCTACCGTGTGTAGCCAGCACCCAGCGTGAGCGGCCAGCAGCCACAGTGAGCGGCTGTCCAGAAGCCGGCGACTGATGTACCTCGCCTGGGAAGAGCGCAATGATGGTGCTAACTTGGGCCAGTGAAGCAACGTCCTCTACAACTAGACTGAAGAACAAAAGGACAGCAACTTGTCTGTTCCCCTTCCCCCAATTCCCCAGCACTGTTCCCATCCCCAATTAAAAAAAAAAAACACTAGGCAAATTTGAAAAAGAACCATGAAAAACTTGTATTATAGAATTAAAAATATAATCAATTAAAAACTCAGTGGATTATATAATTGACTAGGAATAGATACACAAATGTTTATTATTATTCTATAAACTATGCATACATGTTATAAACAATCTTTCATATATATAGTATAGTTCCACATTTAAAAAACCTAAATTAACAGATTATATGGCAACTAAGCATAGCTAAAAAGAAACTTAGTAGAATTGAAGCAATTACTCAAAATATAGCACCAAAAAATAATGATAGAAAATATAAATGATAGGTTAAGAGGCATGAGAAAAGAATGAACAAGTATAACAAATATTAGTTGAACTTCTACAAGACTCTCTCTGTTTCTATCAACGATACTACCTTTCTCTGCCAACTGGTTTAAAACTTAAATACTTTTTGACTTGAATCTTTCCTTTAGTCCCTCTATTCTATAGATCATCAAATGCTATCAATTGTTTCTTCAATTTTTCATTCTTTGCTCTTGATTCCAATAATTCTACACTGATCTAAAATCTTATAATAGCTACTGTTAACACTTTGTATGTTCCAGGCACTGTGCCAATTGCTACTTTATAGAGTCTGTCTCATAATCCTTACAAGAATACTATGAAGTAAGTATCATTATCTGTATTTTATATATATAAGGAAATTGATCCTTGGCTCCTTTACTGAAGTCACATAAATAAGTGATAGAATCAGGATTTGACCCTCTAGGAAGTCTGACTCCAGTTATAGCACCTTAAACCACTATGGCATAAATCTGTTTCTTTTTTGTTTCTTCTTCTTTTAATTAGGAAATTGGGGGAGTGAAACAGTGTTGGCAAACTGGGAAGGGGGACCACCCAAGTTGTTGTTCTTCAATCTTAGTTGTGGAGGGTGCCAGTTGCCATCTGACTGCCTATCGGCAGCTTGTGGCCTCTAAGCTCAAGGTGCTGTGTTACAATCTTAGTTGTGGGTGGGCATAGCCACCATCCCATGTGGGAGTCGAACCAGCAGCCTTATTGTTAAAAGCGCACTATCCACGGAGCCATCCGGGCGGCAGCTCAGCTCAAGGTGCCGAGCTCAGTTTTAGCTGCGGGTGAGCGTAGCCCACCATCAAACAGGCAGTCTTGTTAGGAGTATGTGTTCTCACCAGCTGAGCCATCCTGCCACCTGTTGGCAGCTCAGCTGCAGCTCAGCTCGGGCACAGCGTCACTGGCCCATGTGGGAATCGAACCGGTGGCCCTGTTGCTCAGAGCTCGCGCTCTTAAGCTAACTCTTAACCAACTGAGCCACTCGGCCGGCCCAAATCTGTTTCTTAGATTACAAAAAACCAATCTGCAGCTAGGCTGACTCTAGGCTCTCTACACTATGATCCAATTTTAGAATTCTGCTTTTAACAAGTAACTCCCTCATATAGAAAATCTCAATGCATCTCTATTTTCTATTACTTTAAGCATAAATAATAGAAAGCCATCTTTCCTTCAAGACACAGAAATTTCTATGTCTGGCATAAGCATATTTTATATTCCTTCTATGGTTTATTCACTTAAAACCAGTTCAATCTTCTCAATGCTCTACAACAAAGACATCATACTGAAGCATGATGAAAACCCTTTCAGTTTTTCTTATTTTTGCCTCTTTTGAATTCTTATAATACTTAGAACTTTAGGTTTACAGAATATTTTAACTGTGAAATTAAGATTATTTCTTAAAAGCATGAGGAACAGATTTAAGAAGCAGCAGAATAGATTATTTTGTCTGAGAGATTCTGAATAGAAAAGTAAAAAAAAAAATTTAGTCATAGCAATCAATTTTGCACTATGCATTCTTTTGACTACTATTTATACTAGTTTAATTTAAAAAGAGAAACATCTTATACCTGTAGTAATTAAGATGTAAGTAGATGAAATCTCCAGTTGGCATTGGGTTCCAAAGTGCATATTTTGATGGAGGAAAGTAAAAAGGTACCATCCTGCTTGAAGGAAACCTTAAAAAAATAATTCAAATCAAAGCACAATGAAAAGCAAACTTAGTTGAAATTTTATAAGAAACAGTTTAACTTTAAATGATGGAGCTTTTCAGATTACTTTTGTAATTTTAGAAGAGTTGAAAATATTTTTAAAAAGTAAAAGAAAAAAATCACTTGCAAACCTACTGTCAAGAGAATAAGCACTCAAAATTTAGGTATAATTTTTTTCCTGTCCTTTTTTTCTTATGCATACATAAATTTATATACACAAGCTTTTAAAAAAGAACTGGAATATTAATCCTATAAAATCCTCTTTAAGTAACAGAAAAACAAGTATAAACCATGGATTTACATTTAAATGTAAAACTAAAATCTGTCCCTCAGAACTAATTTCTAGATAATTGTTAGATAATACCTAATAAAATGAAAAGCACAAAAACTTTAATAGAGTCTTCATTTTTCAGTGTTTCCAAAATTGGTATCTTGGGACCTACCACATAAGTTTAATCACTGAAGCATAAAAAAGACATCTTATAAATCATTCCTCAACAAAGATCTAGAAGCAGTGTAAAGGTTTCAATATTAAATCATATAGGGTACCATCACAAAGTTTATTTACATAAGTGAGTAACATGAGAAAACCACGATAAGAAAAAAAACAATGAAAAGAAAGGGCTGAGGAGAAAATATGAGCCAGAGTTGCATGTAATTAAAGCAAGAAAGCTCTGACAATGAGCTACCTACAACTGTGTATTTATATTTAGATTGTTAAATAGTTGAACTGAAAGAACATTTATCGTATCATGCACTAAGAATACCTTGTTCTATATCTTATTTTCATGTATCATCTGATTTAGCTTCTCAACTAAAATACTAGCTCCAGGTTACTGATCACCTACCTATGTATGAGGAATCCCACTGAGCACTTTACATATACAGTATTTCTCACTAAAACCGATCCAGAAACACTTTATTGTCTGCTTTATAGATAACAAACTATAACTTTCCTAACTTCATACAGCAATTAAGTAGCAGAGCTGGGACTTGAATCTGAGTGTGGCTAATTTCGAAGCTTATACTTCTAGAAGCTCAATCGTGTGGTGCTTTAGAGCTTGGGTTCAAATTCTAGCTCCACCACACTCCCAGCTGTGTGCTTTCAAATCCTTATCTGAGTTGAGCTCATCATATCTATAGGAAGGAATTTTTAATTGCCCTGTTTTGAAATGAGGACATAGTCTGAGACTAAGAAATTTGATCAAGGTCACAAAGCTAGAGGGTGACAAACTGTCAGTTTATCTATGTCTCTATGTCTAATATATTTGTCATTTACCAATTGGTGAGAGAAGCAGTATGGTGTAGGGGTTAAAAGCAAAGAATCTGGAGATCAACTGCTTAGGTCTGAAACCTGGCTTCAATTTGCTAGTTGTGTGACCTTGATCAAGTTAATGTCTCTGTACCTCAGTTTCTTCATCTGTTAAAAAGAATAATATCAGCATCTCTGGGTAGTTATAATGAATATTAAATGCGTCGATATATGTAAAGTGCTTAGAAAAAGTCCTGGCTTATTGTAAGTGCTCAGTGTTAGCTGTTTCTTTGTGCTCTCAGTAGTCCATAATACCTTTAAAACCTAACCTACACTACCTTCAGGTTTACTTCCTTGTGGTATAGAAGTCATACAGGTTTAAATCCTGGCTATACCACTTACCAACTAAATAACTTTGGGTTGGTTAATTGCTCTATGCTACGGTTTACTCATTTCAAAAAAAGAGAGGGAAGATAACAGTATTTACATGTCATAGGTTTGCTGTGAAGGTTAATTAAGAATAATGCATGCAAAGCGCCTGGCACAGCAAGATTTCAATAAATGTTATTCGTCTTTTTCTTATTCTAAGGTATACAGGTAGACTTTGGAGGCAGGGGAGACATAAACACCCTTAAATTGGATGTAAAATTTTGCATGTATATATATAAGTGCTTTTTCTTAGGAAATGAGAGTCACAGCTATCAGATAATCAAAGCAGTCTGTAACCCCAAAATAATTCAGAATTGCTGCCCTAATGCCCATAGGTTACTGAAAATTCAAGGTTTCAGTTAAAAACAAACAAATAAAACAAATAAACCAGAGTAAAAAATGAGTGAAACAAACAAAAAACTAAAGTTGAATATACCAGGAATAATCAGTTTAAATCACATGGGTGTAATGTATATTATCCCACCTAGAATGTAAGGAGTAAATTTGACCCAATAATACATTTTAAAAAGAGAAGAACAGAAGTTGACAAATTTTCAAAGAGGTGGCAGTACAACAGAAGGACCAAAATTAAGAGAAAGAAATACGGAAATACGATAGCTTCATTGGGTCATGTTTCCCATTGTCTTCATCAAGAACATCTGGCACAAAGAAAACAACACAGAGAATAAAGGTAACTCATGGATGCAATTCTAGTTTAGAAAAAAAAAACATCACATGTCAGCATTAATTGTTCTTCCCTAGGGAGGAAAAAAATAATACACGATCCAAAGAGATAAATAATATACAAGCCAATTTGCCTGGTTCCCACAGTAGTGACAGAAAATTAGGAGACAGGTGGCAAGTTCCTCCTTCCTGCTCCGCATAAAAAAAGGCTTAGGGACATTTAAGGAAATTTGGCATATCCAATGTGAAATTTTTCCCATCAAGGAATTAGCTTAGAAGAAGGAAGGAACCCAACCAACCCAACTACCTTCCCACTTGTCTAGGATGTAAATAAACATGTATATAATTTTTAGCCTTCAGAGTTCAGGTACTATTTTCCATCAATAAAAAGATCCTCTATGAAACTAAAATAAGGGAATGAGGGAATAAGACTAAAATTTACCACCAAGTGTCAACTATGTACCAGACTCTTTAGTTTAGTAATCTTATTTAACTCTTCAAAATAATCTTTTGTTAGATAGAGATTACTATCCCCGATTTAGAGATGAGGAAACTGAGGCTTAGAGAAGTTAGTTAACTTGATCAAGGTCACTCACCAGTAAGTGGGAGAGCTGAGACATGGACCCAGATTTTCCTGATCCTAAAGTTTTTTCTCCTATTCCAATCTACCTTCCCAAGTTATGTGAACAGCTGTAAAAAAAAGTTTTGTAAAAATATTTCTATACCTGGTATTCATCTGGGGCCCTGCAAGAGGATACGGAGTCTCCATGATAGTTGGTGAAGGATTTATTCAATTTCAAATGCTCAGTATCCTCAAGATGAAAATATTACTGAATGATAAAAAACAAGAAATATGATTTAATCACGTATTAACAAATTACAGACAAATTAGGTTAGTTATATAAAGTGTCTTCATCAAGATTAATAAGATTAAATGGTTGTGGGTTCTGGTCATTTTCATACTTCATAGTTTTTCTGCCTATAAATTAACGTTAATATTTATTCTACACAGCAAAACCTACCAATATATCTATTCATTAAGGAAAACACAGATTCAGCCCCCAAGATCACTGTATCAACTAAGCGAGCTGAGTACGGCAGGTAGTATTTAATATATGAGATTTTGACCAAAAGCCCCATAATATTCAAAAAAGCACAAAGCAGCAAATAGGAACAATTTAGGCTAGATATTTATTGGGTCTATAATGAAGTCAACAAATCTTCAAGATTGTGGAGATGGAAGATAAATACTGCATCCCCACAAACTGATTTGTATCAGTGCAAAATCAGTGATCTGTTTTTGGCTCCACATGCCCTCTTCTGGGTATTCTTATCTACTCCCATTGCTTCCACACCCGTCTGTATAAGCAAACTTTCAGCTTCCACCTCTCTTCTGAGTTTAAAACTTATATTTTTAATTGCCTACTGGCTGTTTCCATCTAAATATCATCAAAGCAACATACAGACTTCTACGTCCTTTCTTTATAGTACAGTATTTCCTATTACATATACACAAAAGGAGTCTCAGAGTTCTTTAGGCCCTGTACATTATATTTCACTTTTAGCAAAAAAGGAATTCTCTCAAGTAAGATAAGGGAGGAAAGAGTTACTAATGCAGGTGCAGGAGTCATTTAGAAAAGATTTTTAGGTAGTCAGAGGCTAAAAATATTTACAAGAACAAAATCCTATTGAAAGTGCCCTTGTAAAGTTGACTAAAAAGTCCCTCTTGGAGATACTTGGACTTCATGAAACTTCTACAGATGCAGCTTTTAAACTCTAGTACCCTTCTATGCCAGCTGGTTGCCATGGATAATAGTATTCAGCTTGAGAAGTGTAACTCTAGTTAGTATATTAAGTACCATTTTTCTTAAACAGAAGAGTCTAAAACTCCATATATGTGTCTCTTCTTCCTTTATGCCTTAGGGTAAAAAGATAATGTTGATCCATTTCTCATTTTAAAATAATACACATGAAACAGTTTACTCTGACAGTATCATGCAATTAAAACTAATGAAACTAAAAGTACATAATACCTATACCTAGCAAAACATATTCTCCTTGGATAATGGCATCATTGTGTATCAAATAAAAACTATCAAGTCATCCTTACTTCTTCCCTCTTCCCACATAAAAATTCTGTCTTTCCAGCTCCACTATCTTAGTTCCTGACTTCATCAACTCACCAGATTTAGTGAAAAGTCCCCAACAGTGCTGCTAGAAGGGTATTTCTATATAAATCTGATGTAATTATTCTCCTGCTTAAAAAGTTGATGGCTCTTCCTTATATACAGAATAAAAAACCATCACAATCTGGCCCCACCCTATATTCTAACCTTATCCCTTATCCACTCATCCTACATTCCAATCAAAATGAACTACTTGCAAGTTTCCGACTTTGAGTATCTTTGCACTGTACCCTTTACTTGGAACACCTACATCATCCTTCACAATCCAAGTCGAATGTCACTTCCTCTGTGAAACCATCTCCTAGACAGAAGCGTGATGTTACTACCGCTTGTGTTCATACACACAGCATTTTCACACTTTCTGGTTTACACATTACTTACAGTAGACCAGGAACTTCTAACATTAACTGATCTCTTACTATGTAGCTATCTGAACTAGATAATGTGAGGAATGCATACAGGGTTTCAGTCTTCAACAAATATTCACAGTGAAAACAACTATAAATGGCACGTTATTCACGGAAATCCTCTATCGCATACGTACGCAAAAATGACTCCCAAGGAATTCGTGGTCCGCGTATTTATCCCACTAGTTCCCCTTTACGTCATTAGCCCAGGCTCCCGGGGCGCTGAACCCACCACGAGGCCCTGAATGTTGCTCACAATCCTTTCCTGGGCCCCGCTGCTGCCTCTCACTGGAAGCCCAAGCACAAAAGCCTACTCACCACAAACTCCGCCGAGCCGGGGTCTGTTTGGTGAGCCGAAACACAGGTCGGCTCCAAGGAGCGCCTCCGCCAACCCCGCCCTGGGACGTTGGGGTCGCGGGAACCAAGGCGGCAAACACAAGCTCGCGAAACCGAAGCCCGCGCCGCGTCTGCTGACTGGTCAGAAACCCGGCCCATCAGGAAACAGGGGCGGTGTTGGAGGAGTCTCGCACTGTCTCCGCGACGTGCTGGTGCGCCAGCCAATCAGCGCCCTGCATCGGTCCAGCGCTCGACCAATTCCAATCCTCCTTGACGAAATGAGTGCGCCACTGGTGTTACCGGATCAGGTTCGGGAGGATTTAAATACTTGATTTTTCGTCAACGGTTAACTTCCGGGGTGGGGCGGGACTTGCACACGCGCAATGAAAAGCCCAGCCAGACTTAGTTGGGGATGACAGGAATCAAGAAATGCTCTTCTGGTTGTTGCTCCACGGCTGGAAGCGGGTGAAACCCTTTACCTGAATGGGCAAAAGAGAAGGAAAGTTAGATTTCTTCCAGTTACTTTCCTAAGAAGCGTCCTCTTTTTTCAAAAACAAAGACATTTCTAAAAATTTTTCACCCTGTATGTATATGTATATATAGCATATGGTTTAATTTGGGCATGATAATTTATAGTTATCTCCACAACTAATGTGGGGAACTGGGCCTTCTCTGCCATTATATTATATGATTGTCCTACCAGCCAAAGTAGAGAGGTATTTAACAAGGGGGGAAACTTAAAAAAATCACACAGCTAGTTAGTGCAGAATCAGGATTTGAAATGTCACTTACTTTCCTCTATATTCTATTTCCGGTAGTTTCCTGAGTGATGTGGGCGTGTCTTAAGATCTGAACTGCTCAAAACTGTAAAAATTATCAAAAATAAGGAAAATTTGAGAAACTAGCCAAGAGGAACATAAAGAGATATGACAACTAAATGTAATGCGTTATCATGAATGGAACCATGGAACAGAAAAATGACACTAGGTTATAAACTAAGAAAATCTAAAAAAAACTATGGACTTTAATTAATGTACCAGTATTGGTTCATTAATTGTAACAAATGTACTATACTAAATATGTTAATAATAGAGGAAACTGTGGAGTATACGGGAGCTCTGTACTATGTTCTCAATTTTTCTGTAAATCTAAAACTTTTAAAAATGATAGTCTGTTAAAAAGAAAAAAGGGTCAAGAGGAGAGTTGAAGTATATGCTAATTTTTAACAACAATAAAAATAAAATATCTTTTTTGCCTAATAACTCAAATACCAAAAAGAACTTTAAAAAAATTTATTACTACGGACTTATAAGCAGGAAATACATCTATGCTATGCATAGAGTAGATACTTTTTCCCCCTTCCTCTTTCAGCTTTATTGGATACTTTAAAGTTACATTTCTATTTTCTAGGACTTAAGTTGCTTTTTCCATCTGACTTTTAAAAACTGATTACCGCAAATGAAACAGTTGTCTTAACTGATACAGTATACAAAACTAACATCTTAATTTCTGTGAAAATGCATTTCTCTGCAATTCCTGAATAACTCCAAATTATGCTAACTCTAAGCATACGGGTTTTAGATTTAGTCTTTGTAAAAAAAATAAATGTGTTCTAAATCCTCACCATCACCATCTGCATATTCAGTATCAATGCTGTGCAGTTGTTTTTAGTTAGGTTTTTATCCAGATTTTTCTCACATAGACATTAATAAGTATGTTTGTCTTTTTATTTTGTTTACTCCCACTCTACTGTATGTTCTATGTAAGGCCTGATACAGATGTTACTTGATGTTATTTAATAGCTACTGAGGTCAGACAATCCAAAGCCATCGTTATGCTAAAATTAAAGTTATTTATGGAAGCTCACAGAGACTTCCAGAATTGGTTTTTACCTCCTATATGGGAACATATTCAAGGAACCCAGAATGGGCTTACTGGTCTCACTCAACTCTTCCCATTCATCAATCCCTATTCACCAGTGGCACTGAAAGGGGGTTCTTTAACAAAGCATTATACATAACACCTCTTACCAAACTAAACAAACATTTTTTTGTAGTCAAATGCAGAAAGTCGATTTTTTCCCCACCCCTTTCTTCCTTTTACACAGCAAGTAAAGCTCAATGTTGTGGGAGTAGCCTCTGTCTGCCAACCTTTGGCCAAGGAAGAGTGTTTAGAGAAAATAATATAACCATCAATCAGAAAATGGAGGGGCAACAAAGGAGAATAATTAAGCTGTGGCCTCAATTGTATTGTACATTCCCATGCAAGGTGCCCTGACTAACCATAGCAATAACCACAATTGACTTCATTTATGTTGCTGTCGTTGATGGCTACATGATCAGTTTCACTACACCTATAGCACTTAACTTAGGTGCAGTCTTTTTGAATGTGTCCAAATTATCCACAAGAATAGCACTTCTGCTCATCTGCATGGTCACAGTCACAAGCCAGATGCCCTGGTTTGCCACAAGTTGTAGCAGTATTGCTCTCGCTCTCTTGGGCTCCTTGCAGTCCTGGCAATGTGGCTACGTCTACTGCAATTATAGCAGGCATCCTGAAGATCACAGTCCTTGGCAAGATGACCAGACTCACCACAGCAATAACAGATACCTGGAAGAAAACAGGAAACAAATGGGAAAGCTCTATCTGAGGTAAAACCACCTCTGCCATGGCTTCTGACTCCTCGACCATGGCCTCCACCAGTAGGGCATTCCCAGGCCCAGTTGCCACGCTTGAAGCACTTATTACTGCTCATGGGTGCAGTTAGATCTTTGGTGTCTGAGAGGGCCCAAAGAGGCAGAGACTCGGACCAAGTAGATACTTTTTTAATTGAATGAAGAGAAAAATAATCTCCATTTTAGGATTGGAATGACTCAGCCTTATATTTAGTATAGCTTGGAGGTGCCTAAAGCGCATATTCACTAGCCCTTTGCTGTTAAGAAGCACTGGTTTTGGGGATTTTTGCCCCAATTATGCTGTTTAAGATTGACTTTCCTTGGGGGCTGGCCGAGTGGCTCAGTTGGTTAAGAGCTCGCTCAAGAGTTTGAGCTCTGAGCAACAG
>NW_017731955.1:205475-211493 GCF_001890085.2 Hipposideros armiger
AGCAACAAAAATAATTTTATGGTTGGGGGTCACCACAACATGAAGAACTGTATTAAGGGGTCGCAGCATTAGGAAGGTTGAGAACCGCTGATCTATGTGTTTGTTTTTAGGACAATACCATACTGTTTTAATTACCATAATTTTGTAATATAGTTTAAAATCAGGCAGCATCATGCCTCTTGCTTTGTTCTTCTTTCTCAAGATTGATTTGGTTATTTGAGGTCTTTTGTGATTCCATACAAATTTTAGGATTGTTTGTTCTATTTCTGTGAAAAATACCATTGGAATTTTTATAGGGATTGTATTGAATCTGTATATTGCCTTGGGTAGTATGGACATTTTAACAATATTCTTACAGTCCATGAACACAGAATATCTTTCTATTTATTTGTGTCTTCTTCAATTTTTTTCATTAATGTCTTGTAGTTTTCAATATATAGATCTTTCACCTCCTTGGTGAAATTTATTCCTATATATTTTATTCTTTTTGATGCAATTATAAATGGGATTTTCTTACTTTCTCTTTCTGATAGTTTGCAGCAGATTTTTGTGTACTGATTTAGTATCCTGCAACTTTACTGAATTGTTTATTAGTTCTAGCAGTTTTTTGATGGAGTCTTTAGGGTTTTCTATATATAATAATCATGTCATCTGCAAACAGTGACAGTTTTACTTCTTCTTTTCCAGTTTGGATGCCTATTTCTTTTCTTGCCTAATTGCTCTGGCTAGGACTTCCAATACTATGTGGGATAAAGTTAGTAGATCATGGTATATGATTCTTTCAATGTATTGTTGAATTTGGTTTGCTGATATTTTGTTCAGAATTTTTGTATTTATGTTCATCAGGGATATTGGCCTATAATTTTCTTTTTTTGTGGCATCCTTGTCTGGTTTGGTATCAGAGTACTATTGCCCTAGTAAAATGATTTGGAAGAGTTCCCCCCTCTTCTATTTTTTTTGGAGAAAGATTGGTATTAATTCTTCTTGAATATTTGGTAGAATTCACCAGTGAAGACATCTGGTCCTAGACTTTGTTGGCAGGCTTTTGATTACTGATTCAATCTCTTTGCTAGTAATCTGTTCAGATTTTCTATTTCATCATGATTCAGTCTAAATCTTCCAAGAACTGTGGCAATCATGTTGTAACAATAATACATTGTCATGATGTATAAAGAGTAATGATACATAGTCCCTGTATTCAAGGAACTCTAAATCTAGTATGGAGATACACAATACACCCACAGTGCTACAACAGAAGTAAACAAGGGACCGAGTGAGTAGAGCGGTGGGGGTGGGGGTGGGCAGAAGCACAAAACAGGGGCACCTAACCCCGTCTTGGGAAGTTAGAGAACTTCATGGAGGAGATTAAATCAGAGCTGAATCATAAAAAATGAATAGTACATACCAGCCAAGAGACATGGTCAAGAATGGGAAAATCATGATCTATCTCTTAAGGGCAATTATAAATAAATAGGACAAATAAATGGTGACAAGGCTCTATTTCTGAAGCCCTTAGAGAGTTTAGTAGGAAATTAACTATACCCTGGGAATAGTACGTATGCTCTGAATATATGCTCAAAAGACCTAATGTACTTGATATGGGTAGGAGTGGGTTTTGAGGATAGCTCTTGTTACACATCTTTCTGAGATCAGTTTTCTCATCTGTAATAGATATTCATCCAATTTATTTAATCTATGGATTCAATCTGTGGGTTTAGATAAGAAATTGCCCTTTACTGGGTGACATCCAATACAGTATATTTATTGAGGCATATTATTATTGAAGGTCTGTTGTTTGCATCCAGGTGGAACTCATTGCTTCTCTGCCACCTCCAAGGAGTAGAAGCGCTAATATAAGACTAAGACAAAATGAATTTTGGTGGAAGAGATTAGGACCAAAGTGCTACAAGTTAGACCTTTCTTTCACTGTGGACAAGCAGAGGGATTAAATGTTTAAGTATCAGAATAGCATGGTGTCTTTTATGAATCCTAGACTCCTTGATTGGGCTCCATGTGACTGCCTGGTGTGGTTAGATAGGTGTTCTGGAAAAACTCTTCCATGTGTCTCCTCTCTCTACTACAACGCAACTCACTCTGAACACTTCTGGTCACCAAATGTGTTTGTGTTGGGGGGGCGGGGAGGTGAGGTTCCCACACAAGCATTTCTTGTTGTAAGCCATTAAGTTTTGGAGTTGGGTTGTTACATAGCAATAGATAACCAGGACAGACCCAAAGAGCCAATAAATAATACACTGTTCTTTTGCCTAGTCTTGTTCTTCCTGGGAATAACTCCCTTGGCAGAGATGGGTATCTGCGTTTGACTTTTTAAAATATCCTTTCACATAGTATTTTCATTAGTAGCCTGGTTGGCAGAAAGTAAGGGGCAGGGTATAGGACTATAAATACTCAATGTACTGTGGTCATAGTTCTCCAGGGAGACGCCTTATTCTATTTCATTTCCTCATCTATCTACTCTTTTTTCAATCTAGCTTCAAATTAAATACAGTGTGTGATCTGCTTTGGGTTCATAAGTCTAGTCTCCCTGTTGCCAAATCCAAGTTATCTGTACTTATAAGCTTTTAACACAACGTTCACCACTACAGCACATCACCACAATCCCACCCCAAATACTCTCCTCTTTGCTGGACCACCACATTCTTATGGTTTTCCTTCTACCTTTCTAGCTCCTCCTTTTCAGGGTCCTCCTCCTCTCTCAAACTTTTAAAGGTCTGTGTTCACCAAGACTCATTCCTTAGACTCCATTTCTTCTCCCTTAAGACTTTTCCTTCATGCAGGGGGCAGGGAAATGGAGTTATAAAGGGCTTCCCACTGCAATTAGAATATAATCCAAACTCTTTTCCATAACCAAAGGGCCTGAATGACCTGCTATCAGCCTAACTCCCACCTTCTATTCTCTCCTTCACTCATAGAGCTCTGGTCTCACTGGTCTTTTTTAACACAAGCCGGTTCTGGGTTTTTTGCACACACTTTTCTGTTTTTGCGGGACGCTGTATCCCAGTCTTTGCCTGGTTTTGCGCTTTCCTCTTGGCTTAAATGTCACCTCTTCAGAGGTCTTCTCTGACTATCTTACCCAAATTACATCCATCTCTTGCTATTTATTTTTTCCCCCTTCAAAGCTCTTATTGCTTTTGTATTTCTTTACTTATTCGTGTGTTGACTTGTTCAGGTCCGCAGCCTCCCCGCAGGAATTTAAATTCCTTGTGAACGGAGACAATGGGTTCTCCTCTCCAGTATGTCACGTCCCAGACTCCAGCGCAGGCCTGACACAACGAGGCGCAGAATAAAGGACCGGCGAACTGAATGAAGAATGAGCCGGCAGAGGAGCAGGGAGGAGAAGGGGCGCGGCCTCTCAAAGGGGGCGCCCAGGCACCGCCGCCGAACGAGCAGTGGAAGCCCTTCCCCTTCCGGCCGCGGCGCAGACGCCCCGGCAGCCACGGCGACGGGGCTGTGCCGGCGCCCGCTCGGACCGCCCCGCCCCGCCCCGCGCCTCTGCCGGCCCGGTTGCTGTCAGCTACCTCAGTGTCCGGCGGAGACGTGGTGTATGCTGAGCCGCTGCGGCATCCGGCTGCTGGACGTCCTGGTCCTTAGCTTCCCGCTGCTGACCCGCCGGCTGCTTTTCCCCTGCCCTCACCGCCTCATGAAGCCGCTGGTCGTGTTCGTCCTCGGCGGTCCTGGCGCCGGCAAGGGGACCCAGTGCGCCCGCATCGTCGAGGTGAGGCCTGGGCAGCTGGCAGGCTCCTTGAGGTCTTGACCGGACGCCTCGCCGGCTTGTCTCCTTGCGTCCGGCCGTCCGCGCCCCCTGGAGCCGCGGATCTGGAACTACGAGTCCCGGCGACCTTCGGGTCGCCTGCGTGGCGGTGGTCGAGGGTCCGCCGGCGCGCGGCATGTCGGGACTGGTAGTCCACGACCGCCCACCTCCAAGGGCGCCAGGAACGGAGGGGGCTCGCTTGGGATCGCTTTGTTCCTGCGCCCTTTTTTCCTTATATTTTAGAGACCAAGTTCGTTTCGAGAGTGGGCTGGGGGAGGGATCCCAGGAGGGCCAGCAGGAGTGATGACGGCAGCAGGAGGGCGGATTTATGTCAGAGGCGGTGTGCGCCCACAGCTGCTTGCCTGAGGGGAGACGGGTTTTTCCTCTCTGCCCTTTCCCTTCCCTAACTTTAAACTAACCGATCTTTACCCTAGAAAGGAACCCGGGCGGACAGGGCGTTACGTGGTCTGCCAGTAGCGCTTTCTGGCCGCCTTCAATCGTAGCACCGGTACTGACGCGCAGCCTAAGTTTGTGTGGTTGTAAAAGCCGCGGAGCCGATTACTGAGCTCCTGCTTCAACCTCTGTCCCTGCTGCCAACTCACGCTTTGTTCAGGCTAAGTCACTTCCTCTCCCCGCCTCCTCTAGAATAGAAGTAGAGGCTGTGTACTCAGTTTTAAACTCAATATAAAATACCTCCCAACTCGGAAATTACCTTTTTTTTTTTTTTTTTGCTTCAAGTCGTGACAAGGTTACCAGTTCAATTCTGTTAACAATTTTCGAACATATTCTTGGTTACCTGCAGTGACACTNGGTTCGATGCCCGGCCTGAGCTGAGCTGCCACTGAGCTGCCAACAGGTGGCAGGATGGCTCAGCTAAAAAAAAAGGATGGGACTGCCAGCACCACCGACAGGATTGATTTTTCTCTTTTGCATATTGTATATTATCATAAAAAAGATTGAATGTATAAAGAGTATGAAAGTTAATGAAAAGCTGCCCATATATTATTAGTGCAGGCGTACTAACAATTGACTGTTAATAAATGAGCAACACATTGCCATACACTCATAGAGATTAGGGAACTGATTTGATAAATTATAAAGAAAATAAGCTTAGTTAAGTAAAATCTACAAATGCTATACCAAGGACCTACCAAACACTAAGTTTTGTGCTAGATGGTATGGAGAGCTGGAAGGACATGACAAGACTAGAACAAGGAAGGCACAATTTTATAGGTGGGGTAATGGGAGGTAATTATCTAAAGCAAATATGAATTATTGTTAGATTGCAGGCCAGTTTAAATAGGCTGAATATATAATATGCTATTCCTTGATCTCTATTTATATTATTTGTGTTATTTCAGGACGCTGTGGAAGTGCTATGGTTTTTGGCTCTAAACAGAAAAGCTACCAGCCTTAGTTTTCAAATTTGCAAATACTTTAATTTTCTTCACAGAACCACTTCCAGTGTGTCATACTTTTTAAAAATGTATGAATTTGTTGCATAAACAATACTATAGCAAGAAAAATACTGTAAAGGGGTAAATTGGTCCAAGTTCTACATCCTAATATACCAGTTGTCTTCATTTTCACTTTTCCCCTTTCGATCTCTGTCTATGTGACATGGTCTTTATGATTAGACCAGGTAAATCTTCAGTTTTATAAATGTTGACATGCCTGTTAATAGGCTGGCTGTGGGAATTAAAGACCTATTGTTACCATCAGGAACAGGGAAGTTGGAATCAGTTATCAGTTCTGTTACTTATTTACTAAGTTTCTCCAGGCACCCAGCTTTCCCTTCCTTTATTTACACTTCTGAGCTAAGCTGGACTACTGCTTTTTAAAAACAACTACAGCTTCACTTTTAAGGAACATCATATTTTTAAGGGGATTGCTGCTAATCTGTCAATTTTGGCAAGATTCCTATAAGATTCTTAAACCTTTTGTTAGAGGTAACAATAACAATTTATGTGTTAAGTTATGTTGCCTTATTTTATTTTCTAAAGCTTGGATTGTTTGGAATGAAGACTAGAATAATCAACACATACTAATAAATTCTCTCAAAGTATTTGCTAATGTACCATCAACCTGATTTTAGATTCAAGCAAACTAGCTCCTTTGTCATAAGTTAATTGACCATGTATGCATGGGTTTATTTCTGTGCTCTCTACTCTGTTCCATTGATCTATGTCAGCAGTTCTCAACCTGTGGGTCGCGACCCCTTTGGGGGTCGAACGACCCTTTCACAGGGG
>NW_017731955.1:212105-212694 GCF_001890085.2 Hipposideros armiger
GAGGCTGTGTACTCAGTTTTAAACTCAATATAAAATACCTCCCAACTCGGAAATTACCTTTTTTTTTTTTTTTTGCTTCAAGTCGTGACAAGGTTACCAGTTCAATTCTGTTAACAATTTTCGAACATATTCTTGGTTACCTGCAGTGACACTGAAGAGAAATGCTTATTGGAGAGTCTGGGGATAATTTGGGAGAGAAGGAAAACAAGATATGTAGAAACAAGAGGCGACCAGTGGTGCTGTAAAACACCCAAAGAATCCCTGTGAAACTCGATGACCAAAAGTTTTGACGCAGAACTTCTATAATAAAATAATTTCGTTTTTTGCGTTATGTTGTGTATATTAGCCTTGGGCTTTTACTCCTCTCCTGTGTTCATACAATCCACCGCTGTCCTAAAGTTTATTCTCTAAAGAGCATCCAGAAAAAGTCAGATGGTAACTTCTACTTCATTATGTATTCTACAGCTAGCTGTAGTTATCATCATTGATCATTTTTAGGACTAAAAGTGAAACGAATTCAACTAAAAATATGTAAATATTTTTCAACTCATTTTTGTTGGTTCTTTTCACTTTTTAAAAGATAAGTGAC
>NW_017731955.1:214589-218969 GCF_001890085.2 Hipposideros armiger
TCTTGGTAAAAAGGGAGAAATATTACCTATCTAGTGTGGTATTTGTGAATATTAAATGAAGTAAAATCTGGCACACAAAGATGCAAATAATTTTTTTTTTGCCATCGAATAGGCAGTCTTGTTGTTAGGAGCATGTGCTCTCACCAGCTGAGCCATCCTGCCACCTGTTGGCAGCTCAGCAGCAATTCAGCTTGGGCGCAGTGTCACTGGCCCATGTGGGAATCAAACCAGCGGCCCTGTTGCTCAGAGCTCGCGCACTTAAGCTAACTCTTAACCAACTGAGCCACTTGGCCAGCACTTTGATTTTTAATTCTATTTATATTGTTTTGGCCCCCCCAAAAATATGGTGCTGTAACCTAAACTTGTCTTGGAGAATAACAGCTATAATTTTGCATGTGCTAGCTGGAAGGGATATTTAAACCCCCTCACTTTTAAAAATGATGGACATTTTGCTTACATAAACAAATTTTGCTAAACCTTAATCCATTCCAAACTGCTTTCTGTAGCACCCAAAAAGTATTCTTACCGTTACTGTGTCATAACTTCCTTCAGGGTTTGTATGGGTAACTCATACTTTGGCCATCCTACTTATTGTGCTTGGTTAGAAAGTTTTTGGTGATACAGACTTTAAGCATGTAGAAATCAGAAAATTTTATTTATCTTTGTATCTCAAGTGTTGAACATTGTGCCTGGCATATAGTAGGTGCTTAATTATTCTTTGAATGAATATTTTTAGAGGACTCTAGTTTGTCATAAAGATGTAAAAAATAAATAGATAGATAGATAAATAAATAAATAAATAATTTACATTTGATCCCCAGGGGGCGCCCAAGTAGTAGCTCTCCCAATTTTCAGGACAGAAGTGTTTGAATGAGACCTAGCTGTGTCTTACTCAAGTTTTTCATGTAACACTTCTGTTTACTCTCATTGAATAAATGGTATGGTTATGAAAATCTGCTGAGCATTCTAAAATTTTCAAGCTCCTGATTACAAATCCATGAAGCAGATTACCACTCATAGAAGAAACTAGATAGGAAGATCCACTGGACTTCTTATAAGAATAGACCTTTCTCTCTCCTTTGGATGCTATTGGGTGGAGTAAGAGATAGGTTTTTGTTTGTTGTTGTTTTTTTTTTTAATAAAGGAAGTTTAAATTATCTGTAGAAGAGTCCACAGAATTCTTGACTCTTCTGAAGCACCACCTTTTCATTAAAGGTTGTAACAGGATTTTTTTGTTAAGAACTTGGAGGAGGGGAGATTATGGTCAGATGTTACTATCCTTACTTTTGAACTCTTCCTCATTTTTTTTTGCCTTTTAAGTTACAAAAAAAGTTACAAATTTATTGGGAAAAATTAATCTTCTCTAATCCTGAGGTGACTAGAATTAACTGTCTGGTATAAACTGCTTCCCCACCCCTTTCTTAAATATTCTTACAAATGAAAATGCAAATATTTCTTTTTCATCTCCAAATGGGATTATCTGTTTTCTACTGAATGTATCATGGATATATTTTCAGGTCTTTACATATAGATTTAATTGATTCTTATTGATAGCTGCAGAAGAATGTATAGTATGAATGCT
The DNA here is from genome assembly GCF_001890085.2 of Hipposideros armiger. Taxonomy (NCBI): domain Eukaryota; kingdom Metazoa; phylum Chordata; class Mammalia; order Chiroptera; family Hipposideridae; genus Hipposideros; species Hipposideros armiger. Next base: position 216,172 of record NW_017731955.1, read on the forward strand.
ACATAGCATGGTTATACCCTTTTCCTATTGATGAACATTCAGGTTCCAGGAATTATTTTGCTACTGTAAACAGTGCTTTACTAAACTTCCTTGTAAATATAACATTGCATATGGATACTTTATTATGTAAGTGGAGTTTCTAAAAGTAGGTGTGTTCCTCAAAGTAGGTCTTGGTTTCCTTTAGCTCAAAATAATCTGCGTACCACAGAGGCACATCTTAGGGTGACTTGTTCTGAATCCCTACATAGGATTGCTGAGATCCCTGCATAGGATTGCTGAGTCTGAGTATAGGTGCACTTTTAATTGATAATTGTCAGATTATTTTTATAAAACATTATTCTTGTTCTAGTTCTATCAGCAGTGTATGATTCTTTACTAGCACTGAATGATTATCAATCATTTTAATTTTTGCAAATTTGTAAATCTCCTTTCTAAAGTGTTTCTAAGTAAATTCCTCATTTTTTTCTTAGAAGCCCATTAAGGTGAAATGGCATAATTAGACTTAAAAAAAAGTTTTCCCTGTACTTGTTATTTATTCAGAAAACATTTTTGAGTGCTAGGCATTTTGATAGTTGTTGAGTTGAATAAGGCACAGACTCTGCTGTCAGAAGTTTATGGTGAGTCGGGAAACAAGAAGTTAATTAGTGACTACTACAGGATCCAGTAGTAAGTCCTATGATAGAAATATACTGTTTAGATAAGGGACATTTAAATTTCAGTCCAGTGAGTCAGGGAACTCTTCCCAGGGAAGGTGATATTTATGAACTTAATTTTGAAGAACAGTAGGAAAGTAGCATCTGGGATATGTGGGAGAGTGAAGAATACGCTACTCTGCCAGGATGTAGGTAGGCTTCTAGGGGCTCTCAATTTAGAGTGGAGATAAACACACACTTAATAGAATCTCATGAGAAAGATATGAAAGGCTTCTGTAAATATTAAAGTTTTAACGTTAAATTGTTTTAAAACTTGTTATCTTTTAGTTTTGCCTCCCTAACTAAATTGTCATGCCCTCGAGGATGAAGACCCTGTCTTTCCTGTGTTTTGTTCTTCTGCTGCATGGTGTTTGAAAAACCAACTTATTCTTCAGATCTCAGCTTAATACAGAGATTGCCAAAGTTCTTAGTTTATGGTGCTGTTAGCATCACAAAGATAATGTCTTCCAAAAAGAATGTGCTATGATCTAAAGTTGAAACTGTGAACTACCCTGAGCTAGCCGCTAGTTCACGATATCTAACAGACATCACAAATTGTTCTCCTTAGAAATTTAAACCTAGGGTGCTCTTGTAAATTTGCTGCTGTGCTCCAGGCACTTTGGCATACAGTTTGGGAACCATGTTGTTTCTTCAGTGAAACTGGCCCTCACATGTTTAGATGAGGTCAGATTTCTCTACTGTGATATATGCTCTCAGAGCACTTCATCACATTTATTGGTTTGTAATTCTGTTGTTCTTTATAACATTTATCAGTTTGTAATTCACCTTTATTTTTATGATTATTTGATCATCTCCCTGTGATATTATGATTTATAAGAAAAATATATATTTGTCATTCAGATGACCAAGCATTTCTCATTGATACAGTCATGCATGCATAATGACAACTCAGTCAATAATACCACATATATGATGGTGGGCCCATAAGATTATAATGGAGCAGAAAAGTTCTGTTGCTTAGTGACGTAGCAGTCCTGACTCACATGTTTGTGGCGACACTGGTCTAAACAAACCTACTGTGTTGCCAGTTATATAAAAATATAACATACAATTATGTACAGTACATAATACTTGGTAATGATAATAAATGAGTATGTTACTGGTTTATGTATTTACTATACTATACTTTTTATTGTTATTTTAGAGTGTAATTCTTTTACTTATATATAAAAAAGCTTGCTGTAAAACAGTATGCTGTGCTATGCCAGCAGCAGCCTCATGTTTACTATATCTTTTGTGCTTGATTTAATTTCATGTTGTTTTGCAAATGTACTGTAAATTTACTCATATCTTTTGTGCCTAGCACAACAATGTCTGGCATAAATTAATGTCAGTGAACATTTCTTAAGTAGATGTCAAAGCCAGTCAGACCTGGGTTCCTGCCTCTTGGTGAGTTATTTAAATTTTTGGCTTTTCAATTTCTTCCACTGAAAATTTGGGATATTAATCTACTTTACAGGGTGATTGTGAGGATTAACCAAGAGAACTCATGCAATAAAATGTCTGGCACAGTGTCAGGTACTTCATACATACTAGCATTTGTCCTGCCCCCCTTGTCTATTCTATGCTTATCTATAAATAGTCAATGAAGGAAATTTCTTGAGTAGTGTAAATAGCAACACTGTGGTAGGCATTCTTAGTTACTAGAAAAATTGATTTGAAAAGACACGAATGAATGTCAAAGTGTCATACCTATGTATTGTGTGTATTAGGCAGTATGTAGAGTTCAGATTCCAGAGTCAGACTGTCTGGGTTTGAATTTCACCCTAACACCTACTATGTGACCTTAGCCAAGTTATTTAATCTCTCTATGCCTTAGTTTCCTCTTCTGTAAAATGGGAATAATAATATATAGTATCTACCTCATGGGGTTTTATGAGGATTAAATGAGCTAATATATGTAAAGTACTTAGAGCGGTGACTGGCATATGTTAAGTCCTATATAATGTTAGCTCTTATTTTTATCTTCATCTTACCTTTTTTCTGTGTTAATTTTACCTACTCCCCCCTCCTTTCTTTTGATGAGATTTCCCCCCCCCCTGCTTTGGAAGTTGTGCAGTCTGTTTTTACTGGTTACCCTACCCT
>NW_017731955.1:222219-228072 GCF_001890085.2 Hipposideros armiger
CAGCCCAGCTCCAGGTTGAGCTGTTGTGCAGGGCAGTGTCACTGGCCCTCATATGTGGGATCCGAACCGGGGCCCTCTGGCATCCCAAGCGAGTTCTTAACCATCGCGCCACTCGGCCGGCCCTTGATGAAGTCTTTATATCTTGCGTATTGTATACTTTCTATTGCCTAAGGTGCAGAGATTAAAAGACAGATAACTGAATCCAAGGCTATAAAAGAGGTATAACTGGTGTCTGTACTGTGCCTGGGACTGAGAGTTGGGGATGGAAGAAAGAGGAGGGGTTAAATGGTTAGATGGAAATGAAGAGTGGGAGTAACAGATTCTTATTACTTCCTTGACTGATTCTAGAGTATAATTGGGTCTCCATTAAATCAGACCAGTGGGACGGCAGTTGCCCGTTTCACAGAATGGTTTCCAGCATTCTTCCCGTTGTATAGTGATGGCAGGAAAGAAAATTTTCCATAAAATTTTCCCATAAGCTTACCACTTTTTAAGGACATTTCCCTTACATGAAGAAGTTAATCTCTAATCAAGAACCAGGAGTGTCTTATAGTGTTCTCTTCTATATTATATAAATGGGTACAGTTATCTATGGTCAGCAGTAAATCCCAGGCTGGGCTGTGCCCATCAAAAATGTGTATTCTTATAGTGACTTTAACTTTAGATTCAGCAAAACGAATTCATGAAGGTAAATTTTATACCAATTTAAAAAGCAACAACACATGTACTACTTTTTCAAGCCAAATAATGATTTTGCTCGCCCTGTCTTCTATTAGCACAGGTTGATGGACTAAAAATGAAGATAATTGTTCGTTTCTAAGCAAGATTAATTTTCTCTGAAAAATTAGTTGAGAGAGGTTGCTCAGCACAATAAAGTTCTGAAAGTGCTCCAAGGGGTTATTCTGGAGACTAGAAGTAGTGTGGGTATATTGCCTTTGCCATGGGAGGTGTCTTTTCTAGAACATCGTGCTTATAATTTTGAACTCTAGTTTCTAGAGCAAGGCTTCATTGAAATATGTTTCCTTTTAAACCTTTGCTGCTGTGCCTTTTGGATCCTCCAACTGAATGTGTCTCTGAAGTTTCCATCTGGTTCTAGGCTATAAAACTGGACTGTTTTCTGTCTCCTTCTATAACACTTGACTTCATGCCCATGCAGTGTGTTTCTGAGTTGCTATATTATACTTTTGTTTTACTCTTTTGTTTAAGGAATGGATGGCTTTCCAGAGAAATTTTAATCCAAACATTTGAATTGATTTTTGCTGCTATTTCTCTGTAGTGATTTAGTTTTAAATTTTAAATAAGTTTTTGATTATACAGGTATACTGTTTCCCTTTTTTCATGAAATCAGATGATGTTTTCTATATAGGGATTTTTATCCTTAATGTGAGGCTACTTTGAATTTTATTTTGCTATTCTCTTAGCATTTGATATTAATAAGTCATTTAAGTCTTGCTTTAATATCTTGCTTTGTAGTATTTGGCACTTACAGATGTGTAGATAGTATATATGCTTTTTAAATTAAAGCCTTAAAAATTTTATATGTATATTGTAAAAGATTCAAACGGTTTGAAAGTACATAAAGTAAAAAGTGAAAGTTCTCTTTAGTCAAACTCAGCCTACACTCCTTATGTAATCACTTATCAGGTTTTTTTTTGTATGTGCCTTTCTGATCCTTTTTGATGTATTTATACACAGATATAATGCATGTACATATGCAGGCATACACATTGCCTATTATTTTGTGACTTGCATTTTTTTTGTTTAACAGTATATCTTGGATAGCTTTCTATATCATAACATGTAGATAGCTCTACTTTATTCATAATATGTACAATCATCTAGTCATATGTCGATGGACATTTAGATTTTCTGTTTACAAATTATGCTAATATGATCATTCATGTACATATGTCTGTGCACATGTGCAACCATTTCAGTAGCATAACTCCTAGAAATGGAATTACTGATCTAAAGGGTGTGCAAATCTAAATTTCAATAGACTCTGCCAAATTGCCCTCTAAAAAGGCTGAACCAATTTACACTCCCACAAAGTATAAGGATGCTAGTTTCTCCCACCCCTGTACCCCCCATGGTTGTCATAGCCAGATGTAACAGTCTTTTCTTTAACTAACCTGATGGGTGGAGAATGGAACCACATTGTTTTAATTTGAATTTTCATGATTACCAGTGAGTCTGAGCATCTGTCCTTTTTTCTCTTATGGGAATTGTTTGTTCTTATCCTTTGCTCGTTTTTGTATGGAGTTTTGTTCTTTGTTAGTAGCACCTCTTTTTTTTTTTCTTTTTTAATTGGGGGGATGGGAACAGTGCTGGGGAATTGGGGGAAGGGGAACAGACAAGTTGCTGTCCTTTAGTTCTTCAATCTAGTTGTGGAGGACGTTGCTTCACTGGCCCAAGTTGGCATCATCTTTGCGCTCTTCCCGGGCGAGGCAGATCAGTCTCCGGCTTCTGGACGGCCGCTCACGCTGGCTGCTGGCTGCTGGCTGCTGGCTGCTGGCTACATATGCTGGCTACATACGGTAGCCCATGGCAACCCACTGCCACAGGGGCTGCAGCCTACGCCGTCGCCGGCGACTCACAGCAGCCCAGCTCCAGGTTGNTGGCATCCCAAGCCAGTTCTTAACCAATGAGCCACTCGGCCGGCCCGACCTCTAGTCTTATTTAGACCATGGTCTTTGTCTCCTTCCCCCCACTCCGTGAGTCATCAAATCCAGGCTGAGCCATCAGTAATTTGGGGGTAGGGAACATCCCTCAGGGCAGCCACAACTCCAGCACCCACTCACTCCTCTGGATTTGTGCTTTCTTGATTTATCTAAATCTGAGTTACTCCTTTAATTTTCTGCCAGCTCAGTCATACATTTAAATACACACACACATCCAACTATATGGGTGTGCTGGGCTGGGAGGGGTTTTCTGAATGTATGTATTATATATATTCCACCTCTATCAAAATTAGGCACTTCTGCCTAAGTCTACCCTAGCTCAAAGTCCCCCTTCAATATCAGTTCTTCCCCTTATCCTTACTCCCTTTGAAATCTATACTCTCATTGGGTTAAAGTTTCCGTGACAACAATCCCTTATTCTAAACACTGTGTTCCAGTTAAGATGCTAATGGGAGAGGACTGCAGTCACTGAAGACCTCCCAAAGTTACATAGGAGTATAGTATTTTAATGGTTGTCCTTGTGAATCAAAACTCAGCATTTCAGAGAATCCACTCTAGTAGTGGGACTTTTAGACCAGGTAAGAGAGAAAAAGTGTGGAGACATGGGATAACCATCTTATTCTTAACCATGTTGTCCTGATCACACTGACTATTGTTAGCCTTAAACCTATTAATAATACTTTTAGTCCAGTTGCCGTATGAAAATGTATTTGCTCTAACATTTCAGTTGCTTTAGACTGATAAATCAAGAACATTTTTACAGACTAAACATGTGATAAGAGAATTTAGAACTTAATGGAGAATAGGCATGACTGGATATATTCATTGTTTGCCAAGAGTTTTATGCTGCCTGGTGAAAAAAGCTAAAAAAACATCACTTTGGTAAGGGGAAAACCACCAGTTGTTACCTACCATTCTCAGAAACTTTCACTTTGAGGGACTGGGTTCCATGAAACATGTTCCATGCCTTGTTTCCATTAGTCTTCTCCAGAAGACCCATAAATTGGTTTCATTCATCATTGGGATATATCCTATATCAACAAGCAATTTAGTATGCCTAACTTGGGGCTACAGAAGACTGCTTCTCTGCCCACTTTTTTTTTTTCTTAAGATTTTATTGGGGAATTGAGGGAGGGAAACAGCGTTGGGGAATCAGGGAAGGGGAACAGACAAGTTTCTGTCCTTTTGTTCTTCAGTCTAGTGGAGGACGTCGCTTCACTGACCTGTGTTGGTATTATCATTGCGCTTTTCCCGGGTGAGGCAGTCGCTTGCTGGCTATTGGACAGCAGCTCACGCCCGCTGCCAGCCAGCCCCACTGCAGCCTATGCTGTTGCCGGTGACTCACGGCAGCCCAGCTCCAGGTCGAGCTGTTCACCATCTTAGCTGTAGAGGGTGCAGTGTCACTGACCCTCATGTGGGATCCAAACTGGGGCCCTGCTGCTCAGAACTGGCGTCCCAAGCCAACTTCTAACCAATGCGCCACTTGACCGACCCTCTCTGCCCACTTTCTGTTTGGAACTTCATAATGTATTAGTCATTATGTTTGCCATTGGAAAGTATTGTGTTTAATTTGACCTATAGAACTTACCTTTATAATTACGTATGATTTAGGTAGATAATAACATGAGTTTTGTGGGTTTTTTTGGTGTCTATTGGGAGTAGAGAGCCCTGATGATGTTTGATTATGTAATTGGGAATTGACTTAATGGTTAATTTAGGTTTTTAAATAGTGGAAGTTTTTATTTGCTATTTAATACTGATTATTGAGTGAGACAAGTAGAAATAGTAATGGTGTCAGATGTGGAGAAAGGCAAGAATCAAGCAAATGAATCAAGGATGGTCAGAATCTGGCTGAATTGGTAGGTCAAATATACCTGGCTCTTTGTTTATGAAGTTCCTGATCTCACCTCCATCCTAGGATACAACAAAATGATAAAATCCATCAACTTTGAGTCTTTTTAATATCCACCAGCAGATTCTGTATTCATAGGCCATAGTAACTTGAAGGCAAAAGACTCTATCTCCATGTCTGTTACCTAAGAATTACCCTCAGGGCCCCACTGTGGAATAAAAGAGTCACTGAGAATCAGACCTAGTTTCAAGCTCTGGTTTCCTCTCCACTGATAAGCCAGTTTATCTCAGTTTCCCCTTCTGTAAAATGAGGGATATGGAAGTAAGGCAGTCTTGCCAGTCATAAAACAGATCTGTATCCCCAGACATCAGTGTTAGATAGCATGTAATCCAATACAGTCACACTTAAGAGGCAAATTATCCAAATCACTATGAGTATGTGTACCTTCTTTGACGTTCTATGCCGTATAAATGAAAGCAAGAGGGGATTGTATTTATAAATCCTGCTGTATTTCATGTTTACATAGAACTTGAGAATGGTAACGAAGAATGTCTAAAGGCAAGAAAAATATTGTAGCTTTTTGAATTAGAACAATTGTGCATGTATGTGTTTTTTTTTAATTAAAAATATTTAAGAAATGGGATATTAGGGCTTTGAAGTCAGATGTTTGTTTGAATCTCAGTCTACAACCTATGGCTATATTGCTTAACTTCTGATTCTGTAACTTCATTTGTAAAGTGATGATAATAATGCCAACTTCACTGGGTTGTTATAAAGATGAAATGTTTGACCTTTTGAGGAATTGACTGAATTCCAAAGTAGCTGCACCATTTTTCATTCCCACCTGCAGGGTATGAGGGTTCCAATTTCTCTGTGTACTGGCCAACTCTTTTTATCTATTGTTATATTTTAAATAGCCATCCTAATGGGTGTGAAGTGGTATCTTAGGTTTTGATCTGCATTTCCTTGATGACTAATGATGTTGAGCAACTTTCCTGTGTTTACTGGTCATTTGTACATCTTCTTTGGAGAAATGTTTATTTGGATCCTGTGTTCTTTTTTTCTCTTTTTAAAAATTGTCTTTGCTCATTTCTTAATTGGTTTATTTATATTTTTATTATTGAGTTATAAAGTTGTTTATATATTTTAGATACAAGTTCCTTATCCAGATATATGATTTACAGATATCTTCTCCATCCTGTGGGTTGTCTTTTCATTTTCTTGGTAATGTCCTTGGAAACACAGAAGTTTTTTTTGTTTTGTTTTTAAGATTTTTATTGGGGGATTGGAGGGATGGGAACAGTGCTGGGGGAATTGGGG
>NW_017731955.1:232417-252006 GCF_001890085.2 Hipposideros armiger
GCTGTTGTTCAGCATCTTAGCTGTGGAGGGCAGTGTCACTGGCCCTCATATGTGGGATCCGAACCGGGGCCCTCTGGCATCCCAAGCGAGTTCTCAACCATCGCGCCACTCGGCCGGTCCCTGTTCTGTCTCTTTTTATATCAATGTCAAACTGTTTTAATTATTATAGCTTCATAATATTTTATACCTGGTAGTACAGTATTTATGACTGGTAGGACAAGTTCCTATTTGTAGTTTTAATATTATTTCCAATTTTGGCCATTCTTTCCCATTTTCTTTTTCTGATAAACTTGAGAATCAACTCATCAAGTTTCATTAAAAAATATTAATCCCAGTCAAATTTTGATTGAAGTTGCAATAAATTTATAATTTGTAGGAAATTTAAATATTTACAGTATTGAATCTTTCTGTCCAGGAACACAGAATGCCTTCTTTTTATGATATTGGTTTTAAGTGTTTCCAGTTTCTTCATACAGTTCTTACACATCTCTAAGTTTAAGTCTTTCTTGTTGTTTTGAATAGGATTTTAAAAAAATTTAGGTATAATTAACTTGAATAGGATCTTTTAAAACGTATTTTTTCAATCAATCATTTTTAGTTGTTGGAAAGCTGTTGACCTGTTTGTTTATAAGAAGATAGTAAGCAAGGTAAATTCTTGTTCTTTCTCATAAATTTTTTAATGTACTCATACATCCGTGGTGCCAATTTTTGGAGCTTCTGTTTGCGGCTATTTGCATAGTGAATTGAATTTTCATGTATCATACTCTTGTACTATAGTTATTCTTTCATTTTGCTGTTTTCTTGTATACATTTAATGTGCTGTTGAGCCAGCTTGGTAGTTCTGTTCCTTTATTCGTATGTAATTTGTAGTTTGCCCACGGATTATTTTGGACTTTGCTCCAGGAATAACCTGTATGAGTTTGTCTAACTCCTCCCTGACCTGTCTGAATGCTCTCATAATGGTCTTGAATCTAGTAACTTAAGACCACGTTTTTTAGGAGACCATGTTCTTCAAGAGATGCTTCTAACTGTAACAGCTAATGATGATATTTACTGTGTAGTATAGGTATTATTTCTGGTAGTATAGATATTATTTCTATTTTACAAATGAAGAAACTGAGATCTAAGAAAGGTTAAATTTCCCAGTGTCATATTGGATTGTGACAGTGTTCAGTTTATAACTCTTAACTTCTGGTTCAATGTATGAGTATATGACTTTTTGGGATCCTTGTTGAATTCTGTGTGTTTCTCTAAATGCATTTCGGCATTAATTTGATAATTTTGCAGTTGCTCAACTCTCTAATATATGTTTGCATATATTATTGAATTCAGAGTTTTGTGACTTTTGCACATTTTTCTCAATGTGATTCGTAAATCCAAATAAATTCTAGTTCTAAAAGAGAACCTGAGCTATTAAAATGTGGTTATTTTGTGATGAGGCTCTTTACAAATTGCATTCTCAAGTAGATATGTTTCTTTGGGTGACTTTTTTTATACGCCCTGGGTAAAAGAAATTCTCATTTTAATATTATTCACCTTTTTAAAATAAGAAACAAGTACAGTTGGGCCTGCTTAGTGTTTAAGAAACCTCTCTTTCATAAGGTAAAAGAGCAGAGACAAGTGTTACAGTTGAGTCGTTTGATGTATGTCTTCCAAGTGTTCTCACAGGAACTGAGTTAACTGAATTCTAGGCCCTTAGACCACCTGCAACAATATTTGGGTTGTAGTGATATGAGTGTGCAGCTTCTAGGCTCTACAGTGACTGGAAGAATTGAGCATTTAATTAACAAGATCAGATGAGTGTTTCCTAAGATTAACAAGACCTCTGTGTCTATCATTAATGTTGGAAGATTTCAAATTATTGCCTCTGAGCTTCTGGAATTCCTGGAGGTTTCTGGGCCAGGTCTTCATCTTTGGGCATTTTCTATCCCCTTCTAATGTGGGGAATGCAGATTGATTTAGAAGGGCTGAGATGAATTCAAAGAAAAATACTGGAAGTGACCAACTGGAATGAAATTGGAATGTGAAAATTCCAATTCACATTTGCTGTAGGGGCTATTTGGTATGTATATAAGATTCCAAAATCCTTAGTGTTTGGAAAGCCTTCTGCAAAATGTTAGAGGCATATCCAGGCCTACACAAATGAGGAAATAACCTGTTGTTGGGTGGCTTCTGACTCATCCTTTTTTTTTTTTTTAAACCACATTGTGTGCTCACAACCCAGAGTCAGTTCTTCCATCACCATATGTATTTGACCCACTTTACCCTCTTCTACCATCGACTCGTTTCTTTAATTTTTATTTTTTGTTATGTTTTCTTGCCACTGCCTCTGAAGAATCAACTTCTTCCCAAAGTAGGCAGTACTGGTAAAGACTGAATTCCTTAGGAAAAGTTAGGCAGATATGAAGGATTGCCTTTATTAATTAATAGTAGAGCTCAAGTTACTTTATATATGCAAGTCACTATCACGTCCCTTGTGAATATAATCCTTTTACCTTCCCTGAATCAGCACATTGCCTGGCGTCTTGTAGGCACTCAATAAATGTTTATGGATTTAAAATGAGTTACAACTATTGCCTGAATTAAGATTTTTTTACACAAAGAGCAAAACACTGAGGAAAATGAAATAGTGCTGTAACTGTTTATAGTTACTGATTTATCTCTCTCTTCTCCTTTGCAGGATGTAAGCTTTTAAAAATATCACTCTTTAATTAGAGGAAGAAGTATGCTTCGTGTTAATTTGGAGTCTGTCTGCTAAAGCTTTTTGCTTAAGAATAGATTTAGCTAGGTTTATAACTTCCATAGTTTATATTAATATGTAGATTTGCAATTAAATAGGCATGGTCAAATGCATTGCACACATTTGGAACTACAGTGAGGGCAGACTAAAAATGAGATTGAAAACCTGCTAGCAGTTTAAGTCAAATATTACACTTATCCTTTGGATGGATAGTCTTTATGTTAACCTATCTTTAATGGTGATTATAGGAAAAATCTCTTTCTAACCCTCTGTGGGTGAACTGGAAGAAACCCTAAACAGTTGACCAGTTTTAAGTACTATTTGTGCACTGTGTAATTGTTCTACAGTCAAAGAAAAGTAAAATTTCCAGGTCCTTACCAGACATCTCATTGAGCATGATTGGAAAAAGTTCTATTGGAAATGCCTTTGAAAAAAATGATAGCCTTACATGAAGTGTTGCTGGGCTGCTGTGGGCTCTAAAGCTATTATTTGCAACAAGTACCAGACTGGTAAGTCTGGATGGCTCCGGATAGTACCTGCAGCATTTCCAGGTGTTCTGCTGAGGGTACATCATTCGGAGTACATAACCAGAATTTAGATTTTAAATTTCACTGATCTTATAGGGAATGCAAAATAAACTTAGTCTTAAATGTTCATAGGTGTGTGAACTGTTTAAAGGACACCCAATAGTTTTAACTAAATTGGTTGCTTAAAAAATATATTTGTGTCTAATATCGTTGTTATATTCCCTCTATGTCATTCAATGCTCAGTAACAGTCCAGTGGCACTTTCTGATTGCCACAGTAACAGGAGGAGCTGCCTGGCATGTGCATCACTTTTTGCCTCCAAGGACTTGCTGTTTACACATCATTTGCACCTTGAAATCGTTATTGTCATTTTATTTTTGTTGTTTTTGTTCACATAGAGCCACATTACCTAAATTTAGAAAGAAGGAAAGACAATTGCTAAAAAGTGAAATTATGAAGGTGATTTGAGACTTGATACAATATAAAATTGTCAACCTTTGCCTAGCTGTAGTAATATAGAGTGCCATTTTGTGCATTGTTGAGAACACGGTGCTTTTTTTCTCCCTCCAAATCTTAGTGTGTAATTCATAAAAGTTATTGAGTTGTTTTCCAACTTTGTAAAGGAGAAAATGAAAGTAAAACATTTAGAGGGTTACTCTAAATGAATTGAGTTTATACATTTATCACTAGAAAACTACTGTTTTTAGTTTAATAGTAGCTTATAATTGTAATTATTGTAGTTTATAGTATTTATAACCTGCTGTGGTTTTGAATGTTGCTCTTAAGAGGGTAGTTAGTGACCTACTAGGTTTTAATTGCTAGGAAATTTCAGAGAATGTGAAAAAGTTTTGGTTAAGCCTGGGAAATATCCATTCTTGCTTTCCTCAAAATTGGCAACAGCCACTACTTAATGACAGCAGAATGCTTTGAAAGTGTGTTCTTTAAAGTGTAGCTGTTGTTAAGATCCCGTAATAACCAGTATGTAACTGATAGTTGCTTTTTTGTTGTAGAAACTCTGTGGTAAGAGGAAAGCTTTAGCAAAATCCTTAAGAAAATTATAGTATAAAAAAGTAACTGGTAAATAGAAGGTTTAAAAAAATGGAATGTGGATGAGAAATACAAAGACACATGTATAGGTTTAAATATGGTTATATTTATTTAAATACCTTGTTTCCTTGGACTTTGCAGATAAGGTTGTTTTCTCTCTTTTGACAAACTGTGTAATTATTTTTTAAAATATCATTTGTATATCTCTATAATTTACAACTAGTTTCTCTTTTTAAAAAGTGATATGCCAAAACCCGTTTAATGCAATATAAATCTTGCAAATTTGAGTTTCTTGAGCTCTGCAATGCCAGGAAACAGTGTGTGTACTAATTTGTAAATTGCTAGCTGGACTTCTGAATGCCTATGTTGTTCATACAGCAGAGGCAGTCCGTACAGAGCAATTTGTATTTTTGGTGTTTCACTGAGCTTTTGCCATTGTTTAGTACTGTTTGTCTCTGCATTTCTTTAATAATACCATATGCTGTAATCTCTAGACAAGAGAAGAGCATCCAGCAAGCATAGACTTCCAGGCAGGAGTCAGAGTAATCAGTGAGAAATGAAGCTGCTATAAAATTTTGTGGACAGTATATGCAGAATGCTTTTTGAAAATTGTACATAGTCAATGTGAAAGTAGGTCACACCTCATTTTTTATAAAGTCTTTTCTGCACCCATCTTTCAATATACTGGTGATCAAAGTAGGCATTTAAAGATAATGTGGTATGGAAGTAATTTTTAAATAATTAAACATTTTCTATTCCCATTTTCTGTAAATGATGGGAATTTTTTTAAAGGCCTCTTACAACAACTAAATACACTTTTGATCATTTCTTCTAATGGAAGGAGCTATATGACTAAGCGAGACATGAATGATACTGTGGCTTTTGTTTATTCTCACCAAATTTTATACCCATTTGTAGTTAGCAAATAAACTGTTTAGAGTTTGTTTTCCTTTGCCGACTACCTTACTGTTTGCTTATTTTAGTAAGCAAAAACAAGCTTATCCAACAATTTTTGGAAATAGAAAAGGGATAAAGAATGTATGGCTTCTGCAGTCCAGAAAAAGAGAAAACTCACTGTAGCCTGGGAAATTGAAAGAGTTTTTGTGAAATGTACAATTGAAACCCTACTTTAAAAGGAGGATAGGAATGTGGACTATCTCAAATCTTAACACTGAAGTTAAAGATAAAATATAAGTTATCAAATATTTATTGTACACTTACTACGAATAAGATAATAACCCATTCAGAGAGTCTTAAAAATTAACTAAACATTGAATATACTTCTGAGTGCCCTGATATTTGAGAGTAAAAATATTTTTAAAATAGATTTTATGGTTCTTTTGACTTAATAAAAAGGATGTGCAAGTTCATGTGGGAGAAGAAGCTTTCCAGTATTCAGAAAATATTGTCTTAGATTTGTATTGTTTTCTCATTTCAACCTTGGGGAAATAGCAGAAAAACACCATTGCATCTTATATGATTTAGCTCCACTATTAATTATCCTGTACCCTGATGTAATACATCATTTGTAAGTCCTTAATAATAATGATCGGGCCGGCCAAGTGGCGCGTTGGTTAAGAGCTGGCTTGGGACGCCAGAGGGCCCCGGTTTGGATCCCACATATGAGGGCCTGTGAAACCTCCTTCTACAGCTAAGATGCTGAACAATAGCTCAACCTGGAGCTGGGCTGCCCGTGAGTTGCCAGCGACAGCGTAGGCTGCAGCCCCTGCTGCAGTGGGTTGCCATGGGCTACCGTGTGTAGCCAGCAGCCAGCGTGAGCAGCCAGCAGCCGCAGTGAGCTGCCGTCTGGAAGCCAGTGACTGATCTGCCTTGCCTGGGAAGAGCGCAATGATGGTGCCCTCTTGGGCCAGTGAAGCAACGTCTTCCACAACTAGACGGAAGAACAAAAGGACAGCAACTTGTCTGTTCTCCTTCCCCCAATTCCCCAGCGCTATTCCTATCCCCCAATTCCCCAATAAAAAAAATGTAAAAAAAAAAAAATAATAATGATCATCACAATCATAATACTATACTACTGACCTTTCATAGGATATTCATGTCTATTATATGTATCAAGCCTCTTGATTAATCTTTCTATCAAAATCATTGAAGTGAATACATACACATTGTATTGGGTTGTCGGAAAAGTCATGACATATGTTTGCAACAGATGGCACTAGTTCATTTTTGGAAGTACTAGAGTCATTCGCATCTATATTATTGCTGTCTTTTGACAGCTGAAGTTCTAGCTTCATTCTAAAAAAAATTGAGCGATTTGGTTGAGTTTTGGAGATTTTACAACAAGTTGAAGATGGAAGACCAAACTGTATTTTTGCCATATTTTACTGTTTTACTACCATAAAGGGAAAAACGCACATCAAGCTTGTGAAAAGTTGCATAATGTTTACGGTGACAATGCTGTACAAGAACATCAGTGCCAACGATGGTTCACAAAATTCCGTGCTGGTGATTTTGATCTTAACGATGCTCCTCGGTCAGGGAGCCCCACCGAGGTTGATGACGACAAAATAAAGACATTGATCGAATCAAACCCACGTTACACGACACGAGAGATTGCAGAAACATTGAACATCCATCATTCAAGTGTTCATGACCACCTGAAGAAGCTGGGATACGTAAGTAAACAAGCTCGATATTTGGGTTCCACATGAACTCAAAGAAGTTCATCAACATCTGCAATATGCTCATTAAACATGAGGAAAACGATCCTTTTTTGAAGCGACTGATAACTGGTGACGAGAAGTGGATTGTTTACAACAATGTGGTGCACAAACGGTCTTGGTTCCAATGTGATGATTTGCCTAAAATGACATTGAAAGCAGACATTCATCAGAGGAAGGTTATGCTCTCAGTGTGGTGGGATTTTAAAGGTGTCGTGTTTTTCAAGCTCCTATCAAAGAACCAAACAATCAATTCAAGTATGTACTGTTGGCATTTGGACAGTTTGAACGATTCCATCATCTGGAAAAATCCAGAGCTTGTTAATTGTAAAGGAGTTATGTTCCATCGCAACAACGCAAGACCACACAGAAATTTGATCACCGGTCAAAAATTATTGGAGCTTGGATGGGATGTGTTGCCACACCCACCATACTCACCTGACCTTGCACCGTCAGACTTCCACTTGTTTCGCTGTCTTCAAAACTCCTTGCATGGTATAACATTCAATTCAGATGAGGCTGTAAATCAGCACCTTGTTCAGTTTTTCGCAAATAAAGACAGGTCCTTCTATGAACGAGCAGTTATGAAGCTCACTGAAAGATGGCAAAAGGTTATCGAACAAAACGGGCAATATATCATTGATTGATCTTTGTTCTTTATATAAATAAATGACCTTTGAAAAACATAGACAAAATACGACATGACTTTCTGACAACCCAATAACATAAAAATGGTGTGTGTGTGTGTGTGTGTGTGTGTGTGTGTATAATATAAAAATACTTCCAGATTATTTAAGATAAGTATCTTCATGATGACAAGGAGGTAGTTAATGGCTTTTATCCCCTACTATGTGTCAGGCTCTCTGGTATGCAATTTCTGTATATTATCTAATTTAATAATCACTAACTTATAAAATAGGTAACTGTATTCTCATTTCAATGCAATAGAGCAGTAGGAAATGGATTTTTGAGAGTAGTAAGGAAGATTTTGGTTTAGATGGAGAGACAGTGATACTGTAAGACACTATTTGATTGTGTGACCACTCTCCAGAATGGTCAGGAAAGCTAATTTTGTGGAGGTGGTAGAATTTGTGCTGTTTACTGAGAAAGGAACAAAACAGAAAAATGGGGTTTGTGTAAATGCTGATGAGTTCAATTTAGACATGTTGAGTTTAAGGAAGGGAAGCAGAGATTTTATAGAAGGTGGTACAGCCAACAGTGGTAAGATTTTTGTTTGTTTTGAGTTGTATAGATTTTTGTTAAGCACTTTTTTGAACATTATTAATAACATTTAAACGTTGATTGTGTTTGTGGAGGAATATAATGAGATGTTGTTAATGCCTTTGTTACTGGAGAACAGACCCTTCTCAGCGCAGTATCCAGGTTCTTGGTATCCTGAACAAAGAATTGAGTGGGACACCAAAGGGCTGTGATGAAAGAGCAGTTTATTGAAAGTGAAAGTACACTCCAAAGAGATAGGAACGGGCGGTAGCAAAAAAATAGCTCAAAAGGCGCCAGCTGGCGAGGAGTTGGAGTTTGTTTTTTTCTCTAAAATGGGCTACTCAGTACTCTCTAGGTGTGGGGCCACTTGAATGACACCTGTGGTTGACAAGAGGCTATTACCTCATCTTTTAGATTACACATGTTCCTTCCCAGAATTCAGTCTGTTATAATGATATTAATGAACTTCCAGGCATATGCATGATATTATAATGAAGGTATAATGAGGCTAAGGTGAGATGAAAGTCACTGTAGTCTTTACTGCACAGGTGTGAGTGACCAGTCTAATCTAGTTAGGTAGTTTGTGTCGTCTAGTGTCTTCAAAGTGGTTGATGGTTATGGTAGATAAGGGAAAAATTTGGGTGTAGAGGGGAGGTTTTGGGGAGGTCTGTGGGCTCTCCGTAGGCCATGTCAAACATGCAGGAATGTCTGGAGACCCCATTCCTATCTCTAACTGCCTGCCTTATTTCCCCGTAGAGGTGTGATCCCCATAAATCTCTATGGGAAAGTGCGGGATAGGAGGTCGCTTCTTCCATATCTGCTTCCTGCTGAATGTGGTTGCTGTCCCTGCCTATTGGGGATTCATGGATCTCTCGCCCTATCTGATCTTAATGAGGGGAAGGGGTCTCGGGATCCACCTGGAAGACCACATTGGCTTCCTTTGGGTGTACTGGAAGCCTTGCTGGGGCATCATTTGTATCCCGATGGCCCCTAGATGAGGAGAGATAGATTTTTATTAATACATTAAAAACACTGGCCCAAGGAGCAGGACTCAGAGCTACTGACACAGGGTGAAAGTCCATTTAGCTCATATTAGTTATTCAGGTGGCATTATTTACCCAGGAGTTGGGTCTGGAATGGCCTGGAAAGAATGCTGGGCCACAGTGATTACAATCAACAAGCTTAAATCACAGGCTTCTGGGTAGTTAATTGAAGCAGGGGTGAGAGACATTCTATGATTCAGGCTAGGAGCAATCTTTAGTTTAAGATTAAGAAACTGATTTAAAAAGTGATTAAAACCAGGGACTAAGAAACTAGGGAAAAGGAGACTTAAAATTCCTATAGTGAGGGGGCCCTCCCATATCACCTTTAATAGTTAGATAAATTTTGGGGTCATTTCATGGTTTGTGAACATTATAGCTACCCTGCCCTATGTAGGTAAAGGAAATTTTTAGGCAAACTGAGAAATTGTATGGAATGTCTCTTAAAATTTTTAATTATTTAATATACGAACAAAACTTTTTTAATGTAAGAAAAATTAGAATATAGAAATTAACACAAAGGGAAAAGAACCAATAGTCCTACCACTGGGTTGAATGTGCTGATTTTCTTTTCTATGTGTTATTTCTTTCAGAAATATGGCTACACACACCTTTCTGCAGGAGAACTTCTTCGTGATGAAAGGAAGAACCCAGATTCAGAATATGGTGAACTCATTGAAAAGTACATTAAAGATGGAAAGATTGTTCCAGTTGAGATAACCATCAGTTTGTTAAAGAGGGTAAGGAGTGTGAATGCCAGCCAATTAAAACCAGCAAGGAAATGAGAAATTACACCTAGCTTTTCTTTGAAAAAATCAAAGTATTGAATTTCTTGCATGTAGAAGGTGGTCGTAGAATTTGAGAATGGAAATTCCACTTTTACCTGGGAAGAAATTAGATAGTAGCAGGCATTCTCTATCTTGGTCTAGGATCAGCTACTACTCAGCTTAACATCCATATGAGTGCACTTGACCCTTCCCAATGTGCAGACAATCTCTTTTGAATTTCTATTTCTTCTCCCCCCCCCCATCTTCCTTTCCCTTTTCTGTTTTCTTATAAATTTCCTCTCTCTTCTCCCTCCTCCCTCTCCCCTCTCCCTTTCTCCCTCCCTCCCTTTCTTTCTTTCTCCCATGACCCTCCCATTGTTGCTGTTCTCTCTGTCTTGATATCTCCTTTTCTGGTGCATGCATCACCATCTTCAATGTGAAATGCAGAGACTGACAGCTGTCAAACTAAAACATGTCCCATCTAAAAAACAGATACCTCGAATTTTCATAACTCTCCATTATAGTCTACTCATTAATGGGTATTTTTACATATAAGAAACAGTGAAGGAGAAACGCAAGAGTGGGAACAGCAAGAAATAGTTGAAGCCCAATGAGAGCCTCTGGATGGAACCAGAGAAACTTGAGAATAAAGAGTAGCTCATTCACACATGTTCTTTCCTCTTTTCTCAGAGATTGGAGTAACCTGCTTCCATTCTAGAGTAAATAAATCCTCTCTCCTTATTCTCTGGTTTTCATGCCCTTTCTCCACTTTATACGGAAGCATTGTGAAAGACTGGTTTATATTTTTTATTTTTCACTTTCTGCTCTTTAGCCCTTTACAGTCAGGTTCTATGTCCATCTTCATTGAAACTATTCTTGCTCATGTTACCAATAATCTTCTCTATCAAATCTAGGGGATATTTTTAGTCATTTATCTTGTAGCATTTAACTCTACTTACTGTCTTTTTTTTTTCTTTAAACTATTGGTGATTTTTTGTTTGTTCTGGCTGTCGGGGGGTGGGGATTTACTGTGGAATCAATCAATTTTGGATATACTAAGTTTGAAATGCCTATTCGATATCCAAGTGGAAATGACAGGTGTGTGGTTAGATATATTGTAGTTAAAGAGGGAGCCCAGGTAGGACACACAAATTTGGCAGCTGTCAGTGTATAGATGATTTTTTTTTAACTTTATTGGGGAACAGTGTGTTTTTTCCAGGACCCATCAGCTCCAAGTCAAGTTGTTGGTGTCCTTCAGTCTTAGTTGTGGAGGGCGCAGCTCAGCTCCACGTCCAGTTGCTGTTTTCAGTCTAGTTGCGGGGGGCGCAGCCCACCATCCCATGTGGGAATCAAACCAGCATCCTTGCTGTTAAGAGCACGTGCTCTAAACAACTGAGCCATCCAGCCGCCCCTACTTATTTACTGTCTTTTTGAAACTCATTCTTCTTTGTTCTCTGTGACACCATTTTTCTTGATTCTCTAACTATTAATACTTCAATGACTGCTGTTTTTTAAGTCTCTTTTGATAGTTCTTCTGCAGGTTTCCTAAACCATATGCTTCACAGGGTTTCATTCTTGGTCCTCCTCTCATTTTATATATTTCTTGTTGGATGGTTTTAGCCACGCCCAAGGCTTTCACTATGCTAATGATGCCAAAATTTATAGCTCTAGGACAAATCTTTTTTCTGAACTCCAGACTTATATTTCTAACTAACTATTAGGCATCCATCTGAATGTCTTACAAACAAATATCTCAAAATCAACACATCAGACACTGACTGTATCATCTAAAATGTGATCGACTTTATTTCTTGTCCTGGTTAATGGTTCTGCCATGTTCTGCCATCTACCCAGCTGCCCAACCCAGAAGTCTGGCTGCTGCCCATTTCTCCGTTACTTTCCCAAATCCATTCAGTGAGCAGATCCTTCCAATTATCTTCCTTTTAATCCTCTTCTATTACTCTTTTTTCTCTATTATCACCGTCCCCTTAGTTCAGATCCTCTTCTTGACCATCGCTAGAGCCTCCTCATTAGTTTTTGGGTTTTTTTTTTTGCCGCTTTAAACATTCTTGTTTCCTTCTAATTCATCCTTCATAGTGCAGTCAGGATGATTTTTTTTTTTAAAGGTGATATGAGCATATTCTTCTACTACTTAAAATTCCTCCGTGGTTCTGTATTGCTTCCAGAGTAAAAACCAACTCCTTAGTGTGGCATTGAAGTTCTTCATTAATCTTGCCCCTACATGCTTTCTAGTCATATCTCCCACCACTTTCGACACACATCCTATGATTCCGTTATACTATCTTACTTCAGATTCATAAAAGCTGTTATGCTTCCTCCTTTCTGAGCCTTTATACATCCAGTTTACAATATCTAGAGTACGAGGATCCCTGTCTGCCTGCCATTTCACTATTCAGGATTCACCTCTGCTGCCACCTCTTGGGTAAAGCTTTCTCTGAGTTTCCAGGTTGTTTGTGCTTGCTTCTTTTTTAAAAAAAAATTTTTTTTTTATCATAGCACCCATTCATACCTCATCACAGAAATTAGCACATTTACTTACCATATTTGTTACCACTGGATCGTGAGCTTCCCCAGGGGCCATGGCTTTGCTCTTCATGTTCCCTGATAGTAGGCCTCAAATAAATATATGTTTAGTGAGTAGGATATTGATGTACCTCTTCAGATATCTTCTATCATAATTGGGGTAGAAATGGTTATAGCAGGGGCCCAAAAGCATTCTGTGGAAGTTTTGTGAATATTGGAGAAGCTAGATGCTGGGATAAAGCCAACTCTCAGATAAATGAATAGGGTCCTGACAGCCATTGTTCTTGAGGGAACTAGGAAACAGTTTGAGCACTGAGAAGACTAGATAATCAGTTTCTTTTGGAATAGAGGCTACTCTGGAGTTTGTCAAAGTCATACCTCTGTGCTTAGTCCATGGTGGTTGGTAGTGGTAAGGATTTGGAGATTAGAGAGCTAGCTGCATCTCCCATTCACATATTCCCATACTCTACCTAAATTTAGACTTTGGAAGAGGATGGTGAAATGGCCTCTTTCTGAATGTGTTGTTTTCTTTGCTACATGTGTTTTGGGGTAGCCAATGGCATGTAGGTTTAATTAGCTTCAGTTAAAAAAAAAAATGACGCACTAATAATTAATTCTAGCAATCTCTTTATATTTGTCCAACGCTTTTTGAAATTAGATTTGAATTATTGCAGAGACTCTGAGCGCCTGTAGAAGTAGCATACTTCCCACCACAGCAAAATGACTTGGGAAGAGGAAAGGGAAGGCAAGATAGGGCACCTAGTGACTAGAGCAAAGGTATTGGTTAATGCTTATTTTTTTGCTTCTGCTGTTTATAACTTTGTGAATGTATATGTGAAAGTAATACATGCTTACTATAGAAAACTTAGAAACTACAGGAAAGAATTGTGAGTGTATGTATATAAAATAGGGGAGGGGTACATACCCATAAGTCTACCAACTTGAGGCAAAACCATGTTAACACATTGTATTATTTCCTTAAAGTCTTTTTTTTCCCCTATGATTCTTTCACTCTTATGATTTAAAGAATAATAATAAACACCAATATATCCACCACCCTGCTTAAGAAATTACATTTTGTTAATATAGTGTTGACCCTAAATCTTCCTTTTCCTTTAGGAAATGGATCAGACAATGGCTGCCAATGCTCAGAAGAATAAATTCTTGATTGATGGATTTCCAAGAAATCAAGACAACCTTCAAGGTTGGAACAAGACCATGGATGGGAAGGCAGATGTATCTTTCGTTCTGTTTTTTGATTGTAATAATGAGGTAATGAAAATCTTCATCTGCCCTTTACTTAATATTTACATTTTATGTTGGCAACAGTACTTTTTGAATTGGAACAGTGGATGGACAGAACAGCACCATCTTGCTGTTCGGAGTGTTAAACGCTATTTGGCATCCGCAACCCCGTCGACCTAAAATTTGCTTTATTTTCCAAGTAACAAGAATTTATTTCATTTTGCTTTGGTATTAAGAATTGATTGGCAATAATGCTAGGCAATGAAGCTGCACTATCACTTCTTAGGTATGTACTATTATCAGAGAGTATTTTGCCTTAGGATGGTTTTTACTAGAAGAGAAACACATTTCTGGAAAGTTGGGAAAACTTTCTGTTTTAAGGAAACATAATAGAAGGTAGCCTGATTTGTCTTCTCAGAGTAAGATGATCTTGAAAACAGCAGGAAAGCGTTCTTTTTCTTTCTGGCTCTTCTAATAACATACTCAGATATACCTTTGAAGAACTAAATGAATTTCTTAGAATCATTTAGTTAAAAGGCCTGACTGTTTGACACCTGTACACTTCATTAAATGAATGCCAACAGTCTGAAAGAAGAATCTGAAGTATTGCCTTGAAGGAAAGAGGCTATTCTTAGGTTGAATTGCAAATATGCCTTAGGGGAGGGACTTGCTGCATCTTTTGAGTTGTTTAAAAATGTAACTCTCCTCTTCCAACCCCCAAAAATATGTTTCCACTTATTCTTCAAAGTTAACTTTAGAATGTTACCACAGTTTTATAACTAAGGAATGTTTATTCACGATTAACAAGGGGTACTTTATTCAAATGCAAATATGTTGATTCTTAAATATTTGGGTATTATGGAATTATCGAAAAGTAAGCAAAAATAGAACAAAGTTTGAGGTATGTAATTCATACTTAATAAGTTAATAATATCTCCTAGATGGAGCCGTACACATACAGATCTTCTTTTTATTGCGGTTTGAAAAAAATACACAGGAAAAATTGAGTCATGAATGAATTATTATGTTCTGTACTTATTTAACCTAGTTTATATAAATTGAACCACATGTTTAAATTTAAAAGGAGTTTGCATGTTGATTAATGAATTAGACACATTGGGTTTAATGCTGTTTTTTTTTTTTTTTAAAAACTTCAAACTTTATTCTCTTTTCAGGTTAAAAGAATGGCAAATTTATATCTTTCCTTTTTAAAATAACTTTTTATTTCTCTTTTTAGATCTGTATTGAACGATGTCTTGAGAGGGGAAAGAGCAGTGGTAGGAGTGATGACAACAGAGAGAGCTTGGAAAAGAGGTATTTTGCAGTTTTTATACACAGCCATCTCAATCTTCTCAGTTTGGAACTTGAGTAGTAGATTAAATACTTGCCTCATTTTGGTCCAGAAAAACAAAATGTTATGCTCCAATCTGTAAAATGGCTTGTCTGAGAAAATGATAAAGGAGTCAGTTGGGTCAGATCCAGTTGTCCTCTGAGCTGTCCTGTAACATGGGGCAATGGATGGATACTTCGAAACTTGTAATATTTGCTTCTTTTGCAGAATTCAAACCTATCTTCAGTCAACAAGGCCAATTATTGACTTATATGAAGAAATGGGGAAAGTCAAGAAAATAGATGCTTCTAAATCGGTTGATGAAGTGAGTATTCCCAGACTGCCTTACAAAAAAAGTCAAGTAAAAATGTGATTTGGGTCAAGGGTTAGACAAGAGAAAAAGAAATATTGTGACAATTTAGTTTGCTTTCCAAGACACTGGAGACTAAATGAAAAATTAGGCTTTTTCTCCTTTTTTGAATAGAGTCTAAAATGGGCTTTACAACTTCAGACTTATTCTTCATAAGAAGTGGGTAGTTTATTAATTCCAAACCTCTTTTCTCAAACGCTGGAAAATTGGCACTTTGAC
This sequence comes from Hipposideros armiger, assembly GCF_001890085.2. Lineage (NCBI taxonomy): Eukaryota > Metazoa > Chordata > Mammalia > Chiroptera > Hipposideridae > Hipposideros > Hipposideros armiger. The sequence continues at coordinate 248,149 of NW_017731955.1, forward strand.
AACTGTAATTTGGACCATAATCGTTTTTTTAAAATTTACAACCTGAATTGCAAGTCATCTAGTCAGGAGCCCAGGCTGCCTCCATCTCCCATCACAGAACAAATAGCTCCAGAGGTGCAGCGTTTCCTTGACGCAACACTGCTCTCTTTTTTCATGAATCAGTCAGTGGTCTCAAAACTGGTTTACAAGCCCTCAGTGTCTAGCAACTATTTCTAGTTCCTTTGAATTCACCTAAGCTTCCCTGATTCCCTGAATCTTCTTCCTCTGGACCTTTTTTTTAATTGTATAGTCATTTTTGTTTTTTATCATTGTCACTTCCTATAGCAGTGAGGTAATGTATCAGAAAACTTAAGTGTATAGAATCAGATCTAGGAAGATAAGCCACTTCAGTTTACATTTTATCAAATTATTGGTAGCCTATCAAGGAGTTTTATTTTGTCCTAAAAACAATAAAATTGAATGCAACATGTTCATAATTTATATGTATTATTTATATTTTATTATTGTCTATAGTAAAATAGGTGAAACTAAGAAATCATAATGTGTTTTTAATGATCCATTTTGAAAATTAATATAAAATTGACATATTTTTAAGCCATATGGTATTTTAACAATCTCTGCTTTTTAAATTATTATCTTTTTCCTTTACAGGTTTTTGATGAAGTTGTGAAGATTTTTGACAAAGAAGGCTAACTATAAACTTGAAAGCATCCTTGAAATCATGCTTGAATATTGCTTTGATATAGCTGCTATCACAATCCCCTTTTAAGGCAATTTTAATCTTTCATAATTACATCACAATTAATGGTTAGAAAGTAAGACAAATTAAATTTTTATCTTTTTTTTGGTTATAGGAGTAGTCAATGAATTTGGGTCTTAACTTCATCTTAGCTGTGGTGCTCACAAAACAAAGAAGGGAATTAGCTAGTTATTTGTTTTTATTAAAAAAGAATATCCCTTTTATTGTTTGTGCCTTCTGTGAGCAAAACTTTTTAGTATATGTGTATATCCCTTTAATTATTACAACATGTCAGGATTAGGGATTCCTTACTTCCTCTTTTTCTTGCAGGTTTTAAATTTCCAACCTGTTAAGTGAATTTGTGGACCAAATTCCAAAGGAACTTTTTGTGTAGTCAGTTCTTGCACAATGTGTTTGGTAAACAAACTCATACAATGAAGTCCTAGAAGTGTTTTCATACTTATCAAATAACTGACCATTTCCTATAGAAAGGTAAGAAAACTTAGGCTCCCTTTTACTACAACTTGTACAAAGTTGTGTGGCAGGGCATAGTCTTTGCTTCCAGGGATTGGGATGGGGATAATGGGGGTTCAGAGCCTGGCAGAATTGTCAGCTTTATTCTGACATAAATCTGAGGTTAAGGGGCAAAGATCACATCTAATGACATGTGTTTCTTATGCTCTATTATATAGTGTTATTAATAATTAAACTGATCTTAACAAAATTCCTAGTAGTGGAACCTTGAAATGCATGTACTAGGTTTCTGGTAAAATGGGGTTGATTTTGTTTGTTTTCTAGGCTAAATATAAGGTTAGTGTAAAGTAGAAGAAATGTAATGGTTAAATTTCCCATTTGTATTTTATTTTCTTGAATACTGTTTTTTCATAGTTATTTGTTTAAGATTTAAAAATCATTGCACTTTGGTCAAAAAAATAATAAATATATCTTATAAATGTTTGATTCCCTTCCTGGCTACTTTTATTCAGTAAATCCTTTTTTTTTTTTTTTTATTAATTTGGCATCATGTTGAAGCATGGAAAGGTACAGAATAAAAAGAAAAGGCTATAGAGTCCAAAATAATTTTTTCTTAAATCTATTCTTTCTTTAGAAATCTCTGAGAAATTTGTTTTTTCCTTTCTTACATTTTTTTCTACCATCACTAGTGCAAAATGGTATCCAAGGTTCTTATTATGAGATTTATTAAAATGTTTCTCATCTTCATCGCTTATTACCATTGGATATACAGGGTTAAACCAGGCAAGGAATTTTTATTTCATATAATTAGGTTTTATATTTAAAGTCATTGGGAATAGTGAGAACAATTTATGGATATCTTATATTGTAATAGATTCATTTATTTCTATGTGTGTTACGAAATTCACTTACTAATGACGAATTTTCAACATACAGTACTTTCCACTAGAAAACAAAGTATACATAAATACCGTATCATATTAGCCACCAAAATTTGTATAGACATTATCTTGGTTTCTTGGCAGTGACTGTAATGAATTCTTATCTAGTGATTCAGTCCAGCCAATACAGAGGGATTTTACTGGGAATTTAATCAAACACCTGTAGTATGAAGTAAGAGTAAAGACTTAATATTTTGAGTGCATTACTACTCACATAAGTGAAGAAATCCATCAGATGGGGATCTGAATATTTATATTGATATTGTGAAAGCATCCTTATTTTAAGGTTTTTAAGAAGACTGCTGAGATTAGGCGCTTTGCTTCCTTTCATTAAATAGCTTTTAACAAAATCAAGAAACATAGTAATTACTAAATTATGAAGCTTTGCTTTTTGTTTGCTTCAGTAGAAAAACATGTTAGCAATATTGAGTTTGGGAGCTAATTGAGCTACATCTAACTTCACTAGATTGGTCATTCAATTTGTTGAAGGTACAGTCACTAAGAAGTTTTTACTTTATTGAAAGATCCCAGTGGAAGCCTTGCTGTTTATTTTCATTCTGTGATGTTGGATATATATGAATTATTTAGTAAAGAATCCCAATAAATTTTGTGCTATGGCCTTTGCTGTTTGCTGGTTCAGATTTCTGTTCTCAAGCATATTGAAGATCAAGATGTATTGTCTTTAACATGTGGGTCTTCACATAGCAAAAGCAGAGTTCAGGATCCAGGAGAATTTTCTGCTCTGTATATTATGTTTGTGTGTCTTAGAGTTAAGCAGAAAGCGTGACTTGATCCCATTCCTTCAAGAAGTAATCTGAATTGAGGCACAAGTAGCCTATTTCATTACCAGCCTGCAGCATCAACTCTTCATCTTTTTGAGAGGGAAATTGGCAGTAGGCAGTGTGTCTCAGGATGTGGGGTTTTTGTCTTTGTCCATGTAACTTAAGTGGTTGCCTGACTTTCCAGTGGTCCCTGGAGATAATAGTGGCTGAAAGTATTGGCCGGACTAGGTCAGCATCTTTTCCCTGGAAGTTTGGCCCTTCATTTTCAAACACATATTAATTGCACAAGCCATAGTGCTACAAACACATTCTCTGCCTTCCAAGAGTTTTCTATCTATTGGGCTATTGGAAAAGTCATGACGCATTTTTGCAACAAAAAACATGGAAAAAGTACCTCATGACTTTTCCGACAACCCAATAAAACTAATACTCTGATACGGGTAGACCTTCAGATGTCTTCTGTTGACTAACTTCAGTCATTCTTATATAGCCTATTGCACTTCTCCCTAGCCTACCTGCATACTTCAGCAAAATTAAGCACTCCTTCATTCTAAGCATTGTGGGGTTTTTTTAAAGATTTTTATTGGGGAATTGGGGGAAGGGGAACAGGCAAGTTGCTGTCCTTTTGTTCTTCAGTCTAGTTGTGGAGGACGTTGCTTCACCGGCCCAAGTTGGCACCATCATTGCGCTCTTCCCGGGTGAGGCAGATCAGTCGCCGACTTCAGGACGGCCACTCACTGCGGCTGCTGGCTGCTCACTCTGGCTGCTGGCTACACACGGTAGCCCATGGCAACCCACTGCCACAGGGGCTGCAGCCTAGCCTTCCCCTCATGGCAGCCCAGCTCCAGGTTGAGCTGTTGTTCAGCATCTTAGCTGTGGAGGGCAGTGTCACTGGCCCTCATATGTGGGATCCAAACTGGGG
>NW_017731955.1:253536-272947 GCF_001890085.2 Hipposideros armiger
CTGCAGGTCAAGCTGTTGTTCACCATCTTAGCTGTAGAGGGCGCAGCATCACTGGCCCTCATGTGGGATCCAAACCGGGGCCCTGCTGCTCAGAGCTCGCGCTCCCAAGCCAACTCTTAACCAATGAGCCACTCAGTCAGCCCTATTTTGTGGTTGATTAACTGAGGCCCAGGGAGTCCAAGTCAATTGCCACACCTGCCTACTTAAGCTAAATTAAGTACTCCTTGATTCTAAGCATTTTTTGTTTAAATGAAGGAAAGGTCTTTACAGCTAGACAGTTATGAGTCTGGAACTGGAACCCAGATCTCTGGGCCTTATGAGATCTGCCTCCTGTCTTCATAGTAGCTCATGCTGCCAATCTGTAATAAAGCCCAATTCAAAGTGTGACCTCTAATATTCCACCGTGCTTCCTCAGTCATTAGCCTATTATCCTCATTTATTTTCTCTGTTGCACATATGGGCAATTGGTGAAGTTACTTTGTTTACTTATTGTTGCTCTCCCCTGCTAGGTTATAAGTGCCAGGACAGCAAAAGTGCCTGTGTTCTTCATCTCTTTTTCCCAAAGCCTGCAAATAGTAGGCAGTCAGTAAGTGTTGAAAAAATAAACTGAAAAGTTAAATTATTTTTGGCTGTTGCTACAGGTTGAATCCCTGAACTTTGGATCCTAGTTGGGTCTGCTCACAGTCTCCTTAGGATTCCTTTTTCATTCCCCCTAAAGATTGAAAGCTGATAACCATAAGTACTGGGGATGGGATGGGAGGTGAATTTTTGACCCCATCAGCCTTCCTCTACTTTTAGCACACAACTTATAGAAAAATTTAAGGTGTGACGCTTGGAATGAAAGCAAGGAGAGACTGGGACCAGAAAACAATGTTTTGGTGAAAATCTCACCTGCCCACAGTTCAATCTAATTGATAGATTTTTGACTTACTGTACTTCTATTTCAGTGTTACTGTGTTATAGAATATCTCTGCTTTATGAAGACTTTTTATAGTTTCTGGTTCATGTTATAGATCTGAAACTGCTCAGTATGCATTTCTACTGGAAGTCTTATACGACTACAGTGTGTACTCAGCTCTTTCACTGACTATTGAATTGGGAAAGAATGAAGTGAGATGCTTTCAGCCTGCCTTCTCCTCTGTGGTTATGCATTGTAGTTCTTGATCAATGGAGTCTTTGGGAAAGAGGTTTTAGAGGTCTTAGTTTTAGTTCTCTGTTCTCTTAATGACCTGGCACAGAGTAGATTCTTAATACATTTTATTATCAAGAAATTGTCTATACATTTTATTGTGTATTGAAAGGAGAGGAGTGTCCTCCTCAAAGCCCCCCAGACAAGCAGAACTAGGCCTAGCATCCAGCTCTCCTTTCTCCCAGCTCCATTCCTCAACACCCAACATGCTTCTGCCTCCATCATTCCTTGGACTTGGAAACACAAAGTAGTACCTTGAGATGCTCCAGGGCCACTTCATTCAGTGCGCTGAACGTGTATTTTAACCGCATTCAGAAACAAACCAGTGCTTCAGACTCTACCCCCAGAAATTCTTATTTAATTTTAAAGGTTCCCCAGGTGAATCTAAACCAGTGGCTATCCAACTTTCAAGTGTATCCAAATAATTTGGAGGGCTTGCTAAACCCAGATTGCTGGACTCACACCCAGTTCTGGCTCAGTACATCTGGGATATGGTGGTCCAAGAATTTGCGTGTCTTATAAATAAAGTTTTAGGTGACGCTGATATCGATACTTTGAGACTCACTGTACTAAAAGTGACCAGAGTAGATATTGGGCTACTCCCAGCCTTGTCACTTTGTGGGCAAAGGACCAAGTTTTCTTGGTCTTTGTATCCAGTGCCTAGCTTAGAGTAGGTGCTTAGTGCTTGATAACTGATAAATTGGTAACAACTTCAGCGGAAGCTCACTCATCAAACAGCTGCCTAGTTTACCGTCCTCGAAGCTCATGGGTTGAGGTGGGAGAAGTACTGCAAGAAGATCATAAATGTTCTCCCACTAAAGAAGGTGTTAAATGAATACCTACTTGACATAGTAGGGCTGCTTTCATCTGACTTAACACCTTAAAAGACGAGGAGAGCCCGCGGGTTTGTGTTGTCAGTCTGCAGACCTCTGCAGGGAAATGGAGTAGATGTGGTCAGCGTGGGCTTGAGGGCAGAGCTGAGGAAGTGGAAGCAACGCCAGAAAGACCTTTTAAAGTTAGAGCCATCCAACAGTGAATTGGGCTGCTGGAGGATACGATGACTTCCCCTGTCACTGGAGGTGTGCAAGCAGAGCCTGGATGCCTACTTGGCAAAATGTTTTAGAATCTAACCCTGAGAGTCAGTGGTTTGGGACCATCTGTTCAAGTTGTCTCTAAATCTGAAGTCCACCTGGAACCTCAATCACATTCCCTGGGCCCCCTTGAAACCCAGGACACAGAACAGTTCGCTGTTCATAGAGGCAGGAAGAAAGGCTAAGGAACATCATGAGATTCTGCACCTTCCTGTAAGAACCCAATTACTGAGAAATTTTCCTAAGCTTTTGTTTTTGCCTACCAGGTGCCCTCCCCAGTGCCTGGGATAGGTACTCAACAAAGTTTGCTGGTGGCCGTGCTGCTGGTGGTCAGGAGGTGCCTGGTTTGTACTGGAGGAGAGGAACAATGTATTCTGGCAAAGGAAACAGCAATAGGGAAAGGATGGCAGTGAGGATGAGTGAGGGGTGGGGAGTCTGGAGGGGTGGGAGTCTATGTGCTCAACAATGGGAGACTGGAGTATGCAAAGATAAGGTGGGGAAATATTGGGTTGTCGGAAAAGTCATGACATGTTTTTCCTACGTTTTTCGCTGCAAAAATGCATCATGACTTTTCCGACAACCCAGTATATTTAATGGCAGGTAAAGGAATGTGGGTTTATCTTGTGTCTAGCCGGGCGCAGGCTGGAATGCTAGCCTGGATGAGTCGGTTTGACAAAGGCTTCTCAGATTTTGGAGGCTGCTCTACTCCCTCTCCGCCCCCCAACCCTTTATTCTCCTCTTTCTCCTCCTCACTGTGAGCTCTCCCTTGAGTTCTATTCTGAACTTAATGGTTTTTCCATCTCACTATGGACAGTTTGCAAACTCTCCCTAGTTTGGCCTGGGTGGGGCTGGGCCCAGAGCCTGCTCAGGCGAGATGAGGAGAGTAGGTGGTTCCCAGCAATAAGCAACCCACAGAATTGTGTCTGTTATTTAAGAAAAGTTTCTGGGTTTTCGGCTAATTGCAAAAATACATAATGGATGCTTTTCGCATCTGCTAGTTATTCTGGAACAGGCCTGCATCCAAGAGCAAACTTTAAACAAACAATGAGATTATGGAGCTTAACCATTTCAATGTGTAACAGAAAAGAAAGCCAAGGCCCCAAAAGTTACATTAACACACATGCACTCAGACACAAGCAATCACACCAACAGATACATACACATACAAACATACAGATGCACACTTTGGCACCAGTGCTCACAAATGCATACTAGCACCTAGTACATGCATGCCTGACGACTTGCACACATGGGCCCAGTCACTGGTACCAATATACATACCCTCAGACACATACACAAAGGCACATGCATACACTCATAGACATGTATACAACTACACAGTTGGGTAACACAACCACACGTACACACAACACCAGACGTGCACTCTCACAAATCATTTTTACTGCAACGAGTGGTCCTCTTGGTGGGAGAGTGGGTCCTCCCAGGCCTGAGGTAAAGCAAAGCATTCAATCAACTGGGTATTGTCTCTGAGTGGTATCAGGTGTAGTTACTCTGTGTGGCCACCAAGGGGCACCCAGGATCCATCCTGCATCCACCTTTCCCTGGTTCTGCCAGGCGGTCAGTGGTTTCTGCACCCCCCACCCCTCAAGCCTGTACCTTCCTGTTCCAGATCACTGCCCAGAACTGGAAGGCTCTTTGCTCCCAGCCCCGACCTTATGGGACCCAATGTACTCATTCTCACTTTTCTCCTCTCCCAAACCACTGAAACAACCACAGCTCCCCATCCCTCCTTCCTAGCTGAACGCGTACATTAGAGCTCCTGCTCAGTCCTGAGACTGCTTCTTGGAGAACTGGATCTGTCAGGTCTTGATCATAGTGTGGCCTTCACCAAAAGCTGCTCTTCCAGGGCCGGTCGAGTGGCTCAGTTGGTTAAGAGCTCGCTCAAGAGTGCGAGCTCTGAGCAACAGGGTCACCGGTTTGATTCCCGGCCCAAGCTGAGCTGCTGCTTAGCTGCCAACAGGTGGCAGGATGGCTCAGCTAAAAAAAAAAAAAAAGCTGCTCTTCCAGGAGCAGCTGTCAAAATCCCACTTATTTTTCAAAGTCTCTTTCAGTATCTCTCAGGATGGACTGCAAAGGTTAGTAATGAATGAATTATTGGGTTAATGCCCGTTCAGCACCTGACTCTGCCTTCCCCACTGACCCCGGTGAGAGAGGTCTCTCACCCTCCAACACCTGCTTCCCAGCTCTTTTTGTGTGTGGTTATATAAAACAAATCCAGGCTTCCAAACACAAACTAGGGTAGAAAGACCCACATGTCACAAAGTCATTCCCTTTCAGCATCCCTAACAGGTAGCTACCCTAGTAACAGAGAACTCACTCCTCCCCGAGCAGTCCTCCTCACTGGGTGGCTCAGACTTCTAGAAATTTCCTCTATGTTCCTTCTCCATAAACATTCTCAGAGCTCCTTCATGATGGACTGTGGCAGGCTCTGAACAGACAAGACTTCTGCCCTTCAACAAGCTAACAGTCTGGTGAGGGCCTTTAACCAGTACAGCATGTAAGTAGTACAGTGAGTACAAAGTGCGGGGTGTGGGAGGGGGGGGGGTGAGGAACTTTCTAGAGGAGTGGGCTTGGGAGTCAGGGAAACATTTACAGAGGGAGTGAGAGCTGACCAGAGACTCAATAAGAACAATAATTACAGTTCTGTTTGTTGAGAGTTTTCTGTGTTTGTGACTGCTAATCCTCATAGAGGAAAAATTTCAACCCAGGTCTGCCTGTCTGCAGTCTGAGAGCTTACCCACTCAGCCAAAACACCTCCTGTGACATAAACAAAATACGAGTTTGGGGGCAGGCAGGAAGCAGAAGGAAATGCCAGGTGTATTAATTTTCTACTGTGTCACAAGTCATCGCAAACTTTGCATCTTTAACCAATACCCACATATTACTTCACTGTTGTGTAGGTCAGAAGTTGGGGTCCTCTGCTCACAGTATCACAAAGCTGAAATCAAGATATCAGCTGGGCCTGGCTGTCATCTGGAGGCTCCTCAGGAAAGAATCCACTTCTAACCTCATCCACACTATTGGCAGAATTCAGTTCCTTAGGGTTGTAGGACTGATGGTCACGCTGCTGGCGGTCATGTTGCTGATGGTCAGGAGGTGCTTGGTTTGTATTGAAGGAGAGGAGCTGTGTATTCCAGGGCACTAGAGTAAATGGGGTACTCCTGGCACTAGAGGCTGGGCTCAGGTCCTTTCCACGTGCCCCCTCCATTTTCTGGACAACAAAGGCAGGTGGAATCTTCCTCGTGCTTCGAATCTCTGACTTCATTTTTGTCACCAGTTGGACAATCAAGTTTTCTGTGTTTGCTTATAGATGCACACCAAAAGTTAGAAACTAATAAAGTATGTTTTTGTGTAATTTTGTTCATGTCCTTCACTGAAAAGCTGGTGGTTACTAGATTGCATTTCCTTTCTTATACCACTTTTTTCTTTTCCACAGTTGTTAACTTCCTTTATCTTTCCCTCATGTTTATCCAGTCTTTCTTTCATCCAGCCTCCCTCTCTCCCCAGAGACCTCCTTCTAGCCTTGTCTGCCAGTGTCCAACCCTGCTGGACATCTGTCATCTCGACTTCCTTTCACAGCTTTCTGCAGGGGGCCCACCCTTTTTGGAAACTCATGTTTTCCTCTTTTATGGTTTATTTTCATGTTTCTCTAGAGCACATCCTTCAAGTAACCACCTAAGGAAGGGTACATAGGACATAATTATTCTTACTCCTTATATGTCTCCATGTGTCTTTATTATATCTTTATAATTGATAGTTCAGCCTATGTGGAATTGTAGATTGAAAACTATGTTTTCTCAGCGCTTTGAAGAATTTCTCTAGTGACTTCTAGCATCCAGTGTTGCTGAGAATTCTGAAGGCATTCCAGTTATCATGCTGTGACCTTTTAATTTTTATTTTTTTTCATTTTTCTCCCCTCTGAAAGCTTTTAGATCTTCTCTTTATCCCTGTGTTTAAAAATGTCAGGATATTATACTGTAGTGTGGGTCACTTTTTTTTTTCCATTCATGGTGGCAGCACATATTGGATTCTTTTAATATGGAGACTTTATGAATTTTGTTTATGGGGAATTTTCTTATGTAGCATTTAAATAATTCCCCATTTTAATCTGTTTTGCTGGAATTGCCATTTGTTGGATTTTTAACTTCCTTTATGTCTCATATTTTTTCTCATATTTTATTTATCTTTTGTTTTCTTATCTCCTTACCTTTTTATTTCACTCTCTGAGAAGTTTTTTTAACGTGAAAACATTCTATTAGCTATTAATTTAAAAATAATATATATATTTAAATTTTTAAGAGCTCTCCCTTGTTCTCTGGCTGTTTCTTTTTTCTTCATATCATGCAGTTTTTGTTGATACAATACTTCCTTGAATCTTTATGAGGATACTAATAGAACTAAAAAAAAAATAGTTTTGGTTCTTTTCTGTTTCTTGCATTATTTCCATTTCCTTTGAGGTCATTTTATTTGTTTGTCTTACTCTCTTTCAGTTTGAAGTCTCTCCTCAAATGTGTGGTAAACTTTGTCCATTTATATTTAAGAATGAAGAATTTAAAAGCTTGCTGATTAGGCCAGCTGAGTGGCTCGTTGGTTACCAGTTGGCTTGGTAGCTCAAGCTCTGAGCAGCAAGGCCCCAGTTCAGATCCCACATGGGCCAGTGACACTGTGCCCTCTACAGCTAAGATGGTGAACAACAGCTCAACCTGGAGCTGGGCTGCCGTGAGTCACCGGTAATGGCGTAGGCTGCAGTGTGGCTGCAGTGGGCTGCTGTAAGCTACTGTGAGTGGCCGGCAGCCAGCGTGAGCTGCGGTGAGCCACTGTGGGCAGCCACCCAATGGCCAGTGACTGATCTGCCTCACCCAGGAAGAGCACAATGATAATACCAACATGGGCCAGTGAAGCGACGTCCTCCACAACTAGACTGAAGAACCAAAGGACAGCAACTTGTCTGTTCCCCTTCCCTGATTCCCCAGCACTGTTCCCTCCCACAATTCCCCAATAAAACCTTTAAAAAAAAGAAAAGCTTGCTGATTAGCTGGTACACCTTAGGTTGACCCGGTGTTATTATAACAGGGAACTTCCTTCCCCCACTCGCACCTCAGTGTTAGAACATGAAGTTCTTTCTTCTGGGTACATTAGATTTCTCCAGGAACCTCCTGATCTCCCACCTGGAGAGCAGACCCTGTTGTCTTGGTGCTCTGTGCCCAGGGGTGGGGAGAGACTGTCAAATGTACAGAGTAATCAATGAATTCCTATGTTTAAGTTCTGTGTCTTGCTGGTTCTTCCAAGGCTTCCTTTCTTGGCTATACGTCCCTCTGTGTACATGCTACACAAAGGCTTTCTGTGCCCTGCTGCATCAGTCACTACTCCTCCATCTGTTTTCTATCGTCCTGAAATTTGTTGTAGTATCTTGTCTACTGAGGCTACTTCACCCATTACCTTTATTGTTGCCGGTTTATATGCTTTTTATTCCTTAAGAGTCATTTTAGAAGGCTTTCAAGAAAAAGGGGAATGACACAAGCAGTCAATTTATCATCCCCGCTAACATGTCAGCCTAAGCTTTCTTCCATCCTTCTCATTTCCACACTGGCCCAATCGTGACATCCTCAAAGTGCGTCTCAGGACTCCCGTGCTCACTCTCTCTTTGCCTAGCTCCAGGCACCTTTTCCTCACCTTTCAAGGCTCGCTGCTCCTCAGGAAAGGACTGGAGATTCCTTTCCTCTGAGGGCACATGTCATAGGAGGACTTCCAGGAACACAGTCCCAACTGGTTTAAACAGAAGAAATCAAGAGAGAATAGTGGGATTTTTAGTTTAAGGATTTGGTTTGAGGAAAGCTATAGCTTAGGCATGAGCTCAGTTCTTATATGTCTTGAGCCCATAAAATGATCCCATGTTACTCCTTGGTGATAACGGCACAAGAGTGACTCCTGGCTGCGACGGGCCAGCTGTGACGGAGAGGCTGCTGCTCCTCTGCCCTACACCCTCCATCCCCAGGCCTGGACTTGTGGCCTGTGATCGCTGAGGGGGCCGTTGCTGTCCCTGACCTATGAGACTGTAAAGACTGGATGCCCTGGAGCTGGCTCTGTATCCCAGTCCTTCATGGGACAGACCTACTGGACCTGGGTGCTCTCCCTAAGACTGTCTCACCCTGTGTCCCAGCGTCCTGAGGGCTCCACCTAGAGCAGGGGTCGGCAACCTTTTGAGACAGAACGTACCCAAAGAGCCGCATGTGGCTTGCGAGCTGCAGTTTGCCAACCCCTGACCTAGAGGATGCCCTGCCAACAGGATCTGACCAACCATCCTGGTTTGCTCAGTACCGAAAGGCTTCCTGGGATGTGTGAGATTTTCAGTGCTAAAGCTGGAAGGTCTTGGGAAAATTGGAAAGAATTAATCACCTTACCTGCAGAGTACTATTCCCCTACCCCTTACACCTCTGCCCCAACCTCAGACAGGTTTCCATAGAGATAGGCTTTGGGCCTCACTGACTGTTGTAAGCTGAGTGCCCAGGGTCCCAACTAGGCTCCTCTCACCAGCTCCCAAATACACACTCACTCCCACCTCTTCCCCATGGCTGAGCTCTAAAGGACAGTCCAGCTTCTCCCTGGGCAGAAGCTCCTCTGCAGCCTGTCTTACGGGGCCCCTCAGCTCTGCTTGTGCCCCCAGAGACTGAAGCTGCGCACATCCAGAGGCAGCTATGTCCCTCACGAAGTGCTTTCCTGACGCTTCCCTTCAATGTTCCCAGCAATGACTTCACATAGATCAGGTTGGATTCCTCTTCCTCATCTCAATAATGTGATAAAATAGTAATGATAAATAACATTTACAGACCACTTATTATGTGTCAGGTCTCATGCTAAGCTCTTACTATGTATCATCTCATTTAATCCTCAGAACGACCTTGGAGGCAGGTATTATTATTATTCCTATTTTATAAATGAGGAAATTGAAACTCAGATAGGCTAACTTGCTCAGTCACACTGCTAGCAGAAATTGCCAAAATAGAACTGAAACCTAGGAGCATCTGATGTCACAGTCTAAGAATTTTAAATGATCTTGAAATGTCCAATTTAAGTCCCACCTCCTCCAGAAAGTCTTTGACATAAAATCCAACTCATAATGGCTTAACTCTTTAGGGCACTTTTTTTTTTTAACTTAAGAAGTCCAGAGAGGGTAGTCCCAGGGCTGGTGCAGTGACTCATAGATAACAAGGACCATCACTCATCCCATCTTACCACATTATCATCCTCAGTAGGTGTGATAGATTATATTTTCCAAAGATGATGTAACAATATCTCCCATTCAATTGCTCTTCTGCAATGTGATCTTGCCATTCACTCATCAAGAGGTAGAGTCTAATTCTCTTCCCCTTGAATCTGGGCTGGCCTTAGTGACGTGTATAACCATAAAATGCAGTGGAAATGACATTTTGAACTTTCAAGGTTAGGTCATAAGCCTTGTAGCATCTGTCTGGGCCTTTTTAAATGCTTAGTGTTTAAACATTTGCCCTTGGAAGCCAGCTACCATGCTGTAGGACACCCAAGCCACATGGAGAGGCCATATGCAGGTATCCTGGTCAAGAACTCTACCTGAGATCCCACTGGACATCCAGCATCAACTAACTGCCAGCTATGTGAGTGATTCATCCAGGTCATACAGCCCAGTTACCTTTAAATGAATCCTGCCCCAGCCTCCATCAGACTACATCCACATAAGAGACCTCAGTGAGAACAATCTAGTTGAGCCTGGTTAACCTACCGAATGGTGAGAGGTAATAATAAATTGTTGCTTTAAGATACTGAATTTTGGGGGCAATTTGTTATGCAGTAATAGATGATTGGAACAGTTGGCTTTCTTCCTCTAGCGTGTTGCCTCAAGTTACAAGATGGCTGCCTCAGCTCCAAGCATCATTATAAACAACAACATCTAAAACCAGAAGAAAGGGAGTGAGTATGGAGCAAAGGTTTTCTCCTTGATTGACTTGAAGGAGGAGGAAAATCTTACCCAGAATTCCCCCAGCAGAATCCCCCATGTATCTCATTGACCAGAACAGGGTCATGTAGCCTCTTCTTACCACTAGAGAGGTTGGGTATGATCTCCTTCGTGGGAGGTAGGCAAAAGAAAAGGAGTCTGGGAATGACTGTTGGGTGGGCAACCAACAGTGTCTGCCATACTTGTCTTCATTCTAGGAGAAAGAAGAATCAGGTGGAAAAATGACCTCATGCTAAAGAAGGAGCCTTCACTGCTCCTTCCAGAAGTGAATCTGCCTCCATGGGAACAAGTTTATTGAAAGCTCCTTCTTTAAATAGGAAGCGTGGTTTAATGGCTGGAGTCTTGCTCTGAGAGGCAGAACCTGGCTCTACTGTTTGCTAATGGTGCATCACTTTCCCCTCCTGTGCTCCACTTTCATCATCTGTACATTGAAAGTATTCCTTCCAATTCCTTCAGACCCGGAGAAGGCATGTCAGATGGGAAGTGCTGGCTACTTAATGTATGTGGAGGCTATGCATTGCCCAAGTCAAGCTCAGCGGAGCCTGCCTCTAGCCACAGATGTTGGGATTTGCCAAACAAACCCTAATCACTTAATGAGAAATGAAAATGGTGTCTGGTTCCTCCACTTAATTGCCCCTTTGAAAACAACACACAGGAGGTTTATAGTAATCACCATAATCGCCTCATAAAACCCTGAGAATTTGATGACTGACATGCCTCATTTCTGGGAGGAATTAGAGGCAAAATTAAGGCAAGGAATTCCTGGCCTGCTTTGGCCTTGGCTCCCTGGAATCCAGGACTTTGCCCACAGAGAGTCTGCCACCCTGGCCAGTTTCCTGGCCACTGCCAAATATCACTCCAAATGCTCCACTGCCAAGTTCCCTCCCAGGCCTGCTCCTTGGGCCTCTTCTGTCATTGGCATCACCTAAGGAGGTAGACCAGATGTACCAAGAAGGCCCACCATTCCTTAGGGTCAGATGGAGGGCCTCAAGGAGGAGATAGAAACCTTCCTAAGTCTGAGCTGAAAGACAGGAGGAGCGCTTGGGGAACACACAGGCTGTCCCTGTCCTGTGGAAAGCCGCAGCTCATAGGTTCTCCTGAAGCCATCCAGTCTTGACCTGGGTGTCTCCTACAAGATGTTATGACCTCCTGGGACTAAGATACCCTGAGCAAGGAGGTTCACACTCTGCTCAGCAGACATCTGTTCCCTTTCACTTCCTCACAACTGGACTCACAACCACTGAGTGTCAAGGTTAGAAGTGTCCTCTGGGTTTGCCTCTCCAACTTCTCCCCTTGATAGTAATTCCTTTCTCTCTTCCCTCTCTTTCCTCTACTCATTCATTGAAAAATATCTCTTAAACCCTTCATGTGTGTCAGAAACTATCAATTCTTACCACAGTAGCCAGAGTGGTCCTTTTCAAACCTAAATCAGATCAAGTTACTCCTCTGTCACTCTCCAGTGACCTCCCAAATAAAAGGGAAGGCCAAGCCCTTCCAGAACTATCCTGCATAGTTCTTGTGTCCTGCCCTTTGCCCACTCTGTTCCAGTCACACTGGCCTCCTTGCTGTTCCTGCAAAACGCCAGGGCCCCTCCTCAGTCAGCACATTTTTACTTGCTGTTCCCACTGCCTGGAATGCCTTCTCTCATGTACGCAAAAGCTTCCCTTCCTTTCTTCCTCCCTTCCAGGTCCTTCCTGACCTCCCTATATCAAATTGCACCCCCACCCTCTCTGTTATTCTCCCCTGCTTTTTCCTGTCAGTCATGCTTATTGCCTTCGAAAACTAAGATTTGCTTATTGACTGTCTTTCTACACTAGGAGGTAAGCTGCAAAGGGCAGCAATTTTTGTCATTCTTCTCTGTCGTATCCTTAATACCTGCCACAGTGGCTGTCATATTGTGGGTGCTCAGTAAATATTTGTTGAGTGAATAAACAAATGGGGGTAGAGCAGTGAAAAAGATAAAATCCTTACCCTCAGGGAACTTAGAGTCTGATGGTAGAGGCAGACATTAGGCAGATAGTCACCCGCAGGACTAAGAACTGCACTGTGACAAATGCTGGAGGGAAAGTGGCAGGTGTACTGACTGTGGGCTGGGGAGACCAGTTTGTGGAGCCCTGGGGGGCTGTTTGAGAGGACTGGACATGTAGGGTGATGAGGGTTTGGGGTTATGAAGCTTGGGGAGGAAAAAGTTCTGGAGAAGCTGAGGTTGCCACCCTTAGCCCCTCCGAAGGCAATGGGACTCCATGATGAGAGGACAGTCATCTGCAAACTGGGCTCAAGTCCCCACTCTGCCACTTCCCAGCCATTCACCCTGGGGCAAGCCACCTCAGTGCTGGAACACTTGTTTTCTTACTATAAGACGGAGAAGGGATCACTATTCCATAGGCTTGGGAATAACAATTCCCAATTGGGAGAAACAGGTGAAATGTTTGTCAGAGCTGGAACCTGTAGGTGCTCAGCAAGTGCTAGCTCGTGTCCTGCTCCGTTCTCTTTTGCCAAAACTCGTATCACCCAACCTCTTTTCATCTGGTCTCTCATGAGACTTGGAGAGTAGTGTGAGGAAGGGGAGCATCTAATGAGCCTGAATGTAAAACCCAGGGGGTGAGGGATCCCCTGCCTCGATCTCTGTCTCTTTGTTTTTTCTCTTCCCAGAAGGGCCTTATCTGCCCCTCATCAGATGGGGGAAGACATGACTGCTCACAGCGCCTGACAGGTCCTGCCATGTGAAAAGGATCTCCAAATTCCCAAGAGAAGGGGATTGGCCCCACTGAAGTGGTTTCCAACTCTGCTTAGTCAGCTTTCGGAAGAGGAGTGGGGGTCACATAGTACTAATGTGACTGCCAGGCTACTCCTCTGGGAGTAGTCATGGGTATTCGGGGAGCGGGGGGGCTGTTCTGAGAGAAGGGAAATTGTCATGAGCATAGCAGATCCCTCATATATGCCTCTGACATATCTATAATGTCATGTAGCTAAATGCTCATGAATTCCAGCCCCAGACTATCCCATTGACTTGCTCTGTCCCTACCCTCTAGGGCAGCAGTTCTCAATCTTTCACAGGGGTCGCCTAAGACAATCGGAAAACACATATTTTCGATGGTCTTAGGAACCGAGACCCGTTCCTCTATCCGTCTCCAGGCCCACATGCAGATACGCCCACATACGAGTACCCGGCGACCCCTGTGAAAGGGTTGTTCGACCCCCAAAGGGGTCACGACCCACAGGTCGAGAACCGCTGCTCTAGGGGCTGCAGTTTCTTCATTTGTACACAGAGGAGGGTGGGACTATGTGCTCTGTTGGGCTCCTTAATTATCTGGAACTTTAGGCCAATTGCTTACGTTCTTTGAGTCTCAGTTTACTCATCTGTAGAATGGCAGTAATGATATTCACCTCACAGAGTTATGGTAGAACAACGGGCATGAAAATATCTAACATGAGTTGGGTACAGGGACGCTCAAGAAATGCTAGTGACCCCAGTAGATTTAAATTGGGGTGGCTGCCCAGGTCACCAAGGTTTCTCCCGAGAGTCATGGCTGTGACACCCCCATGAGTTTGGGAGAATCGCTCTTCCTCTAATTGGGAGCTGCCATCCTCTGACAGCGACGTGTCAAGGGGTGAGCATGGGTCTCAGGTTAGATCACTCAGAGTGCTTCTCTGAAGCTTTTCTTCCAACTGCAGCTCTTTTGTATCCGTTTGCAGAACTGTAAGGACAGGGCATGAAGCTGCCAATAGCCAGGTTCCCAGCCTCGTGGAGAAAGTGGTCTGTGAAAGGGAAGCTGACATGAAGAGGATGTTTGAGTACTTGCTTCCAGATATTTCTAAATCCAACTTCACACTTTCCGTAATTTATAAGCCAATACCCCCATATTTTTCTTGTTATTTTGAGTTGGTTTTCTGTCACTTGCAGCCAATGACTCCTGATAATATCTTCTCCCTTTCCTTACCAAGCTTCTGCAACCTGCCCCCTTTATCTCTGATGCTCTGTTACTATGGTCATCAATTTATTCATTCCATCAATTAGTGTCAGCAACCACCGTGCACCCATTCTGTCCCTGGCCCTATGTTGGACACTGGGACTCTTGCTAGAGAAATAATTCATATCCCCACTTCTCAAGACTTACTGAGTTAGGCAGGCGAGGCAGCTAAGCAAGCATTCAGTACTGAGAGTGGTGAATGGCTGTGACGGAGGGAAACACAGGAGCTTTGGGGAAGCCGGAGAAGGAGATGTATATCCATTCAGAAGGCTCCCTGGAGGAGACGGCATGAGCGGAGGTTTTCAGATGGGGGTGGGCGTGGAGAGAGGCTGAAGGGCATTCCAGGCAGAGGAACCTACCTTTGTAAGGGCCCAAAGGAGAATGAGAGAACATGGCAGCCTGGAGCCAGAGGAGAGGGGACACAAGAGATAAACTTATTTGTATTTTCCACCCATGTAACTTCTAGGGAAAAAACAAAAAAACAAAAATAAACCAAAAAAACAAATCCCTCCATTTTTTAAGCTTGGAAAGTCCCCAGGGTGGAGTCTTTGAACAGGGATGAAAAGAAGTGACTCTTGACCACAGTAAAGCACTGGAGCAAATGATTCTTCCCCCAGTAGGCTGCCCCACTGATCCTCGGTCCCATCAGGGAAGCCACGCTCACAGGCACATCCAGCAGCTGGTCCTGTCTGGAGGACCCATCTAAAAATAGGAAGGCCGGAAGCCTAACACCAAGCAGACAGCAGAAAAGCAGCCCAGGCAGGCCTGGGAGGAGCGTAAATATCCCTCCTTTGTAGGAAACATACTCATTACATTCTGAGCAAAGGCAGTTCACAATGCACCCTGCAGAAAATATGCAGTTATTGTCCCCAAACATGCCAAAACCCTGCTAATGACGGCATGCCTGCTCCAAAGGCATAAACCGTTCCAGATGTGGCTTCTTGCCAGAGAGCTGTTCCTTCTTCCTGTCTGGAGAGTTCTGGACTTTTCCTTGTGTCCTAGTCCTTTGGGAGACATATGGTCAGTTGGGGGTCTTGAGGTAAGTGATTGACCTCTGTAGACCTCATAGTGGCATCGTAGAGAAGCTTTGCCTTAACGGACTGTTGTGGAGACTGTGCCTGCCTGCCTGGTGGGGCAGTCGGAGAAGGGTGGCAGGCAGGAAGCCAGTGCTTTAGGTGACTTATGGTGAGGGAGGTAGGCTCTAAATCTGAGTGTTTTCAGTTTCTAAATCTATCAAACAGTAATGAGGCTGTAGGGAAGTAATGTGCAAACTCAAATCCCCAAACAGACTCAGGGATTGGACAAGATTGGAACTTGAAACTGTCTACTGGTCGGGTTACTCTGGGCTGCTCCCTCCACCTCTCTGGAGCTCCGTTCCCTCATCTGTAAATTGGGGATAGTTCTGCAATTAGCATTTTTCCCCCTCTAGTTAAGGAGCTCACATATGCTTATTTCCTATTTTTAAAAATTTAATCCACTCATCTTTGAATAGGTGATACACTCACATGATTCCAAGCTCATAAGATGCAAATGATAGAGTTAAATTCTCCCTCTCATTCTTGTTCCATAACCACACCATTTTCTTCCACTGAGGCAACCATTGTGATCAGTTTTTGGTGTGTTAAATATGTATAACATTTTAAAAGCTTTTTATGGAAGTATTAACAGATATATATATATATATATATATATATATATATATACAGCAAAGTATGCATGTCTTAAGTGCACAACTCGGTGAATAATGGTCATAGTTTTAATTCTTAAAAAGTAAAAGGAAGAAGAAAAAGCATCCCAAATCCATTCCCTAGAGATAAAAACTTGATATTTTGGTGATTTTTCTTCCTGTTCTCTTTCTATGTATGTATGTATACATAAACATGGACACCATATTGTATAATTTTTACCCTGTTTTTTTATATTTAACATTATATCATGAACATTTTCTTGTGCATTTAAAATTCCTCAAAAAATTTATTCTTTCAATGTTTACCTAATGTTTCAAGGAAGGGACCCAATCTCTCTGCAGGACAGTCAGTTCAATTTTCCCCTATTACAAATAACAGTGATGACTGTCCTTCAACCTGCATTGTTGAGCACATCTCTCAAGATGAATTCCTAGCAGGCGGATTGCTAAGTCAACTAGTATGATCCGTAGTGTAGTCATGCACAGCATAATAATGTTTTGGTGTATGAAAAACAGCATATATGGTCCCATAAGATTATCATGGGGCTGAATTTCCTGTAAGAAATAGAAGGACATGTGGTTCAGGAGGAATTTTTTTTTTCTCTGACAGGAGCAGTATCTGTGGGGCTTGGCAATTGATTCCTTCTCACTCAGAGCACCTGTTTTGACTACACAGATGACATCCCAGTCAGTCAACCACTGACCTGTCTCAGCACAGGGGAGTCTGACCCCCCCAGTGCTACGTATTTAGAAGGTGTCACAGCCCTGCCAGATCTACCTGATGGTCTTCAGAGAACATTGTTGTAAATTCTTTGTTAAGGACCTTAGATACTGCACAAGGACACGGGCCCATAGGAGCCACCTTAACAAGTATAAAGTGCCACTGTCACTTTAGTAAAAGCTTTCTGTGGTAGTGTGGAGCCAGCCTGTCCCTAAACTGAAAATATTTTCAGGCTGTAATGATGTAAAGCCCTGATATGTTTTATTTTTTCCATCAGTTCAATGTCAGAGAGAGCCCTTTGCCAGATAGAGTCAATGGAACCAAAAACAAATTTCCAAAGTCAAAATACAGAGTCCTCAGTTCTACATGCTCTTCATGTTAAACACCCTTTTTGAATGTAAACCACAAAGTTTCTTAATCTGACCACTGCTCCAACATGCAGTAGCCAAAACCACATTGCCATGACAACCCCCTAAGTTCCTTCATCTCTCCGTCTTTGTTTCTTATTCCTGCTGATCCTCAGGCCTCTTCCACTCCCTCCTGACAGTCACTATGATGGTGATCTAGGCTGTACCCAGCCAGTTTCTCCTCGATATTTCCAATCAGTCCAGCCCACATCCCTGTTCGTGGAGCTGTGTGGACCTCTTCAATGTTCTGTTTCTGACCCTGTCAGAAGGAAGCAGGGGGAAGGCCTGTGGGACAGTGTTTATAAAGTCTCCAGCAGTGGACGGTAATGCCTCGGCCTTCACACTCACTCGCCACTCACTCATTGACTCTCTCAGAGCAACTTCCAGTCCTGTAAGCTCCATTCCTGGTTAAGTTACCTATACAGGTGTTCTATTTTTTATCTTTTGTACTGTATTTTTACAATACCTTTTCCTTTTCCTGTTTAGATATGTTTAGATACACAAATATTTACCATTGTGTTACAATTGCCTACAGTATTCAGCGCAGTAACATGCTGTACAGGCTTGTAGCCCAGGAGCAATAGGCTGTACCATACAGCCTAGGTGTGTAGTAGTAAGCTGTACCATCTAGGTGTGTGTGAGTGCACTCTATGTATGATGTTTGTATGATGACGAACTCGCCTAATGACGCATTTCTCAGAACAGATCCCCACCTTTAAGTGACGCATGACTCTATTAGAACTCAGGATGAAACAGAGAGTGTCAGGCCTAACTCATAGAGTTGCTGTGATAGAGATGTTATTATATGTAAGGCTCTGGTCTAGTGCTGGTCACAGACATGACTCTCCATGAGTGTGAGATAAGGAGTCCCAGAGAAAGGACGGCGAAACAACCTGCTCCTCCTCCTCCTAGGAGGAGGCCCTGTTCTCTAGGCCCGCCTTCCCTGGAGCCTCCTGACAACCAGAAAAGAATGTCTCAGTCTTGCCTGAGCTTTATTATTTGAATCATTGGAGTATTGCCAAGTGGTAGGCTGGTCACTGTTTAAGAGCTGGATCGTGGCGGTGAGGGGTAGGCTCTGATTTGTAGTGTTTGTCAATGTCTGTGGTGTAAAAACTCCCACTATGGCCAGTCTCAAACTACCAACATGTCACTGAAAGTAGAGTTTGGAGATGCACATAATCTCACAAGCTGATCAGAGCTGGCTCCAGCACCTTGGTTTTTGCCTTTCGACCTGCTCAGTCTCCCTCTTCCTAACCCTCCCCCAGTCGTCCCCCACCCTGATGCTCATCCAAGGTGAGAGAACATAGATTGAACACTTCGTGAGAGGTGACTGTTCCTAAAGAACGGGAACACCCTCTCCCAGTTCTCTGAAGGAGAAACTGAGGTTCGGTTTGGTCAAGAGGATTGCCCAGGTCACCCAGCCAGATGACCTTTCACAGGGTGTTATTCCTTAGTCCCCGCTTGAGGCACGTCTCTGATGGGAATCCGTGCTTCCGACTGTGGAAATACACTGTCTTTTCTAACCACTCTTTGAGGACTCCTGTGCCTGGATCCACCAGTGGGTGAGTCCCAGGCCTTGCCCTCAAGGAGCTAAGAGCTGAGTGGGGAGGCAGACATCTGTGAGCGGTTTATACAAGGCAGAAAGGTAAGCACTCCACAGAATCTGCCCTGTTCAGTCACCTCTAGTCTGAGCTGCCAGCCTCCTCTCTGCTCTCTTTGTAGCAGACATTGCTGAGGGTTCTTTCCTCCTTCCCAAGGGAACCCATTTTTTTCCGGTATCCACTCTTCCACACAGCAACCTGCTTGATGGGAAAGTGACCCACTCCCAGTTCCAGGAGTAAGTAGGTTGTGATTAGTCCTGGTCAAACCTGTAACTCTTTCCTCCTTGATAGTGATTGGTTTAGGAGTGGGAAAGTGATCTAATTCTGGCCAATGAGAGCTGAGAAGACTTTGGGGTGAAGGGAAAGGGAGCTTTCCTCTCCTAAGAAATAGGTATAGAAAGAGACTCCTCTCTTCTTCTGGCTACTTGGAACTCAGGCACTGTAGTTCTGGGTGCTGTAAATATCTTGTCATCAGCTTGAAGGTGAAGCCAACCCATGAGGGACAGCAGAGCCAGGAGAATCCAGGAAAGTGGAACTAGGGCCCTATCCACATCCTGCCTCTGACCTCCTTATAGGGGGAGAAATTATATTTCCCTACATCCTAACTTGCTTTTTTTTTTATTTTTAAGATTTCTATTGGGGAATTGGGGGGATGGGAACAGTGCTGGGGAATTGGGGGAAGGGGAACAGACAAGTTACTGTCGTTTTGTTCTTCAGTCTAGTTGTGGAGGAC
>NW_017731955.1:273217-281506 GCF_001890085.2 Hipposideros armiger
GTCCCAAGCCAGTTCTTAACCATCGCACCACTCGGCCGGCCCCCTAACTTGCTTTGAGTTGAGGCATCCTGTACTTGAAGCCAAAAACATCCTAAATGATAAAACCCTCCTGGCCCACCATCCATATTGCAAATGCAGTAGTTATTATACAACAGGAATCTTATCGTTTCACTTCCTGATTCCAGTCCTTTGAGGGCTTCCTTTCACAGTTAGGATAAAGTCTTTGTTCAATGTCTCCTCTCCCTGCCTAACACCTGTCCCCTCCTACACAAATGTTAGCCCCTGAGGGTAGGACCCTTGGTCTTCATCACTGGTCCCTGGTGCCGAGCACAGAGTCTGCCACAAAGCAGGTACTTATCAACACTGTTGAATAAACGCAGAGAAGAAGGAAGTCAGGAGCCAGAGCCCTAGGCCTCACTTTGGGCTTTGCACTGACTTGCCTTGGGACTTCAGGCAAGTTGCTACTTTTTCTGGACCTCAACATTCAAAACTGTAAGACAGCATGTTGGACTGAAGCAGTAGTTGAAGAATGGGGATTTAAAAAACCTCTAAGCTACTCCATATGATACTAGTTATGCATTTAGTATCCTGATGGATTAAAAATAAAAACGACTGCAAAGCTGTTAAATGTGGGTACTTACCAGTCACAGCAGCATTGACATCCATTTGAAAGACATTCATACTGTGTGTGAGAGACACGTTGTGCATTCTTTTCAGACAGCCCTGGGTGCCATGTGGTTTCCAGATGCCTGGCTTTAGCTAAGGGGCCTGTTGGTTGGGATTCACTGACCTAGATCATCTCAGAGTAGAGGCTGATGTGTCTAACATGGGCCACAAGAGTTGTGCAACTTGCTCAGGATCACAAAACCAATGAGTGGTGGATTCAAATGCATATTCCTCTAGCCTGGGCACCCTTGGCTCAACCAGCCTGGCTGACAGTACCACGCCCCCTCAGCTTCCCTGGAGATGAGAAGCAGGGAGGCCTGAGAGCCCTGAGATTGCCTGGAATGTAGGCCGATGTAGATGGCAGAACAGAGAACACTGACAGCCCAAAATGACACAGGACATACTTTAGATGCAAGGTGCATGGTTTAGGAGTGGCTGGAATTACACTCAGGGCCGAGCCCATGTTGTCTGAGTTTGAGTCTGAGCTGAGTCTGGCCCCTGCTGAGGCAAGGACCGGATGGAGGGGTCTCAGCTGTGGGCCACAGAGCTGAGCAGGGAGGTAGTGAGGGCAGGAAGCAGGTTCCTAGCTGGAAATCAGGCATAGGGACCCTTTGCCTTTCCAGCCACATGTGGGCATTTGTTCATTCATTATTCTTTTATTCATTCATTCATTCAGCAAGGTAGTCAGTCACTTAACTAATGCTCAGAGCTGTGCAGCTCTGCAGCCTGGCACAGGGTCCAAGGACAAACTGGGCACAGAGGGAGGCAGACCAGAACATGTGCTGAAGCCTCTCTGGGTACAGCTGGGCCTCAGGTGCCAGTGGGCCTTTTTCCTGGGGAAGGAGAAAGGAAGGAGAAATTTGGAAATGTTTTCCAAAGTGGTTATTTTCTGTGAGCAGTTCTCAAAGGATAATGAGGAGTACACCAGGCAGGTCAGGGAAGACAGGAGCCCCTGGCAGAGGGGCAGGTGGGAAAAGGGGTGTTTCTTCTCTGTGTCTGGATGAGAAGCCATCAGGCTTTTCATTTGCTTGTTTGCTATTTGTTTGACAATGTGGAGGTGGAATCTTTCAGAGGGACAGATGGGACTTCTTGTTAATGACGATCTTAGGAGATCGAGGGGCTGGTTGGAAAAATAAACGAGACAGTATTTGTATCTAAAGCTGAAGAGTGGGTTGTGCTCATCTGTGCTCATAGCAAAGGCTCAGAGTGGGAGAGGACCTGGCCTTTGGCTGAAAGTAGCTCCGTCCAGGACACGTGTGTGCTGCAGGGGAAACAGGGCATGGGGGCTGGTGAGCAATGATGCAGGTCAAGTAGTGTGGCACCTGCCAGCCATTTTAATGGCTTGATCTGACCACTGAGGTGATGGGGAGCCACTGAAGGTGTTTAAGTGGCAGCAACGGATGAGACATCGTGCTAGCTGCCGAGTAGAGAAGGAATTGGAGGGGGAGGCAGGGGCCCAGCCAGAAGGCTAGGTGACTGCACTTAGCCGTGTGAGACAATGGCTTGCATGGGGACTGAGACAGGAGACCAAAGAAGAGAATGGATTTGAGAGGAATTTCTGAGAACTGACAGGTGTCTGTGACTGGAGGTGGTAGGAGAGAGAAAGGAGTAGAGGATGATGGCCAGTTCCTGGACTGCGTGACAAAGTTGATTTTTAAGCCATCTGAGATGGATGTAATCATGTCACTACCCTGCTGAAGAATTTTCACAGGCTCCCTGTTCCCTCTAGAAAGATCTGAGCTCCTTAGGCTGGCAAATAAAGTCATCTACAATCTGACCCCATCTACCTTCTTTGTCTCGGTCCCTTGACCCTCTACATTAGCAACAGCAAATAATAAGAACAACAACAAAAACAACAGCCTACACTTACACAGCATTGATACGTGCCAGGCAGTGTCCTAAGAACTTGACATATATTACCTCATGTCATTCTTAGGGGAAACACTGAAAGTCTTGCACTTTCCAGAATGGACCACATCCTCTCTTGCTTTCGGACATTGGCACCCACAGTTTTCTGGTCCTGATATCCAGCTGTCCTTCCAGCCATCTGATACATATTTATTGACCATCAACTTGTGCCTAGCACTATAGTAAGTAAGACATGTATGCCCTCAAAGCATACAGAGTCTAATGCCAGAGATAGACACACGAAGAGTCAATAAGGTAAGTACAGTAACAGAGATGTGATGGGAACACAGAGAATGAGCCCCTAATCCAGCCTGGGGCCTGACCCACATGGTCAGATGGAGCTCTCCTCCTCCAGGAAGCCTTCCTGACTTCACCATGCTGGATGAGGCCCTGCAATCTGTGCCCCTGCAATCCTTTTTCTGCCTGTATCACACACTAATTACCTGGCATGGGGAGTGACTGTGTGGCTGATCCATCCTGAGCACTGAGAAGGCAGAGAACAGTCTGACTCATCACTGACACACACCCAGGACACCCTGGACACATCCTTAGGATTTGCTGAATGGAAGCTCTTGCGGAATGAAGAGTCACACGCAGGAACATCCTCCTCCCGGGCTGTCCCCTGATGCTCTCCACAGAGTCAGGTCCACCCATGCCCCCTGTTCTGAGCCTGGCTCAAGCCCCTCGGTCCAGAGGGCACCCCACAGGGGTCACGCCCTGCAGGTAAGGCCGAGGCTGCTGCTTTCATCCCTAGTTTAGGAGCAGCCTGGTTAGAAAAGGCCACACCAGAAAGGGGCTCATCAGCATCACTGCCAGCCAGGTTGGAACTGTCTGCCCCAAGCTGCTGAGGAAGGAGCAGTATCCTGGGCAGCTCTAGCTGTGGGGGGAGAGGGAGGGGTCCTGAAGCAGCCCTCAGTGTCCCTAAGTGGCAGGGAGTGGGGTGGGGGTGTCTCTGAGATTTCCTTTCGTCCCTGCGCCTCTTCGGCAGCCTTTGGGATATGGGATAAGTGGACACTGTGATGGGGCTTTCGGAATGACTATGAAGCAGTCTCAAAATAGAGGTGTTTGAGGAATATTCCAGGAAGCCTTATGGGGTCTGGTAACAGCTCAGGCTGGCCCCTTGGACCCTTGTTGGGTTAACATAGCTCTTTCTCCCCAGACCTCTAGAGAGGCAATCATCCCTCCTAGAGGGGCTGCAAATTTCAGGGCAAGGACCTGAACTGACTTTCAACCACAGCCCCCTCTCCCAGGTAGAGTGGTTGGGGAGCTCTGGCCCCCACCTCTCTACTCCTTGCCTCGAAGCCCATGTTTGCTATGGTGCCTCTGTAGAGGTGGGGTTGGGGGGCAGGGAGCCTTGCGGGCTGATGCTAACAGCTTTGCACAGGGTGGGAATTTCCACTCCTATCTAGGGAGCCATCAACGCTATGTGCCCTGACCTGGGCCTTTGGCCTCCAAAGGGCAGTAGGAAGGCTGGCCCCAGGGCCAATCCCTGGCCATTAATCCCTCCTGCCAGCCTGAATATCCACCCAGCATGGTCAGACAAAGGACTGCACAGCCCAGCCACTGTGTTCCTCCCGCCCCAGGGCCTCCACTCAGACACTGGGCCGCCTGGAATCCAGGTCCATGAGAAAGGGGCCGCCTGCACTGGCCATCTTATGCCCGGATGCTCAGCCGTATCCCGTCCGGCCCAGGGCCTGTGAAAAGAGGGTCCAGCCACGCTGAAAACATGGATTAGCCCTTGGGCTACCCTCTGACATTGGCCTGTGTGGCTCCGGGAAACAGGCCCAATGGAGGGGGCCAGGCAGGCACAGAGAATTGGTAAAGTCTGGGTTCTCACGCCTTTGACCCAGCTCCCCGCTCCCACTCTCCCCAGGATTAGCTTGGCCAACCACACATTCATCTATTGAATCATTTATTTATCATTTATTGAACATATACTATGTCCCAGGCTCTACTCATGGACCAGAAAATTGAAAGCACAAGAAACTTGCAGTCTGCCATGGGAGATAGTAAGAGCCACTTTCTCCTCACCCCTCATCTGGAGGTGTGGGACAAAGGCTGTGGTAGGGGGCTTGGGAGGGAAGGGGGGAAAGAGGCCGGCTCTGGATCTGTGCAGGATTATGCTGCTCCTGGTTGAATTAGTTGAGAATATGCAGGCTCTGAAATCACTTCTCTGGCTCTGCCTCTCATCTTTTCCTCCTTGTTTAATCCTGGAAATGCCAGTGTGTAGTAGGAAAAAAAAAATCTCCTATTACAAAGTGCCAGTGTGGGTCACAGGCTCTTTCATACATGACCTTGTTTGAATCTCATATACCACATTTTGCCATGTATAATGCGCTCCTGTGTATAATGCACACCCACGTTTTTGGCCCAACCTTTCAGGGGAAAAAAATCTTTCATTTTAATTTTTTAATTCAAATTTTTATTTGTTTACATTTAGGTTGTTTTTGTATTATAGAGGAATTTTAGCATTTATTTTTTAACATATTATGGTACAAGAACTTCTATGTAACAAAGAATTACAAAACACAAGAACAGATACATGGTACAGGAAATTTTATGTACCAGTAACACATTTACGATATTGACGCATCATAGAAGGCCAAGAACTCTTCGTCGTTGCAAGTGTGTCATAAGTTCAACAAAACCGATTATGGTATTCCAGGGTATTATTCTGCATACAGATATTGTTATTGATTTCTGGAGTTACACTTTTAACTTGTAAGCATAAATAAAAGAAAAACACTTATGTAGATATGGAATTAGTACTCTGCATGTATAATGCGCATCCTTATTTTTCCTTCACAAATTTGGGCAAAAAAGTACACATTATAAACAGCAAAATATGTAACAATGCTGAGAGAGCTCATTATTGCCCCCATTTGGCAGGTGAGGAAACTGAGGCTGAAATGAGCAACTGGCCCCAGGTCGCTCAGCTTTGGTAGCAGGATCCCCTGCTGCTGCACTAGCTTGTCTTGCCTCCTTCTCTGGCAAGCTGTTCATTGTGATAACACCGTCTTATGTTCACTACGCGCAGGCAGTAGCATGCAAGGTAGAGAGGGTATGAGGTGGGAACTGCTTGTGTATAAACTGAGCTGACTCTTCACTGTTTGGGGTGGGGGATTGTCTCTAGATCTGAGAGTGTCGTCTGCTCCTTCCTCTCTGCTGCTACAGCCCCCTCCGCTCACCTCTCTCATAGCTGTAACTGTCTGTGTGTCCTTCTCTCCACCAGATGTTGAGTCTCTTCATCTCCATCTTTCCTGGCAGAGGGCCTGGCACAGAAGCGCTGGGTGAATGCTGCGGGCTACTGAGGCAGAAGAGCTGAAGGAAGGATGGACTTGGAGTCCACGTGGAGTTGACAGGACTTGCAGATTGCTTGGATGTAGGGGGGGGGGAGCCCAAGATGATGTCTGTACCTCTGATCTGAGTGGTGAGGGGCAATGGGTCCATTTGTTGAGCAGGAAGAGGAGCAGGTTGGGGCTGGGGGGTATGCTAGGTTGAAGGTGCTATGCAGTGGACACTTGGATATGCTGACCTGGAGGTCAGGGGAGAAGCTAGGCATCAACTTTGTAGTTGAAGTTGGGAGGGCTGGAAGAAATCTAGACTAAATTATGTTTCAGTCTCAGCTTTAAAATACGGTGTTCTTAGAAGAGTCATGGTGCTCTGAAGTCTGGGTTTAATTCCAGCTCTGCCACCTACTAGCTGTGTGAAGTCAGGTAAGTCACTTAACCTCTCAGAGCCTTAGTTTCCTCATCTGCAAAGCAGGGATAATAATAGTACCTACCTCAGAAGGTGTTTACACTTAAGTGAGATAATGGGTATAAAGTGTTTACTATATACAAAATGCTCAGCAATGGTGGCTGTTACGTTATCAGCTGAGATTGGAGCTGAGAGAGTGGGACCCTTGAGCCTGGAGTTTGGATTTTGAAGTCCAGGCCACAAGCCTGGGGCATTCCACATCAGGGCCAGTACTCAGGTAAGGTGCCTAGGGCCCCAAATTTGAGGAGGCCCTGGCTCTCAAGTACTGACCCTGCATTTGCACCACCCTGAGACCTAGTGCCCCCTTAAATTTAGGCCTTAGGCACTGCACTTGTCTGAACTCCCTCCAGCCCTGCTCCATTGATCACCCTGTCCCCAAGAAAAGCCTCTTTAAGAGGAGGCTCCTTCACCCTTTGGTTCCCTCCAAGCCAGGGCTGATTCTCCTGTCATTCTGGAGAAGTTTCCTGAAATAGGCTCAAGGTGGCATCACTTCTGGATGGTGGTGGTGGGTGGCCTTTCCCAGAGTGAGTTTTAAATAAAAATTGCTAAGACCCACCCCCACACAACCTTCTCAGCCCCAGTGAGATGTGAATGTAGCGTTTCTGTGTCAGCTCTCTCAGACCTCTAATCTGTGGAAGCCTCTCTCTGACCCAGTAACTGCTCCTTGGAACTTTGGGTTGTGAAGGCCTGTGTTCTGTGCACCCTCCCAGTGTGCATGCTGTGTAGGGGGGGCCGGGGGGGGGTGTAGAGAGGCCGGGAGGGGGGCAAGGGAGCTCTTTTTCTAGAGCAGAAGAGACACAGAAAAGAGGCAGCCAGAAAGGCAACTCCAAGTTGTGGATTTTCTGGGAGATCTACCACTTTTCAAGATTTTGTTCTTTCAAAGGACGCTCACAGGTGGCTTGGATGGGACGGGGTTGTGGGGGAGGTAGGAGAGAGAGGAGATGGTGACTCTGTAGCCACCAAACATCCTCCCCTGAGACAAAGCTGGCTTCTTTGCTCTGCCCTTTCTCCTACTCTACCCTTTTCCATTGCCCAATGTCAGACTGTGGGCCTGACACCTCCCTGACAAGCACAGAGTCAGGACGCTGAGGACTCGCATCCCTGCCCCTGCTGGGGTTGGAAGGGCAGGGAAGAGGCTAGGAGAGAACGTAGGGGACAGGATTCGGTGGTGGCGGCAGGAGACGCATAATGGGGAGATGCCCCGAGAGCGCTGAATGGGTTGATTTGTGATTGGCATTGGCCCCAAAAGGAGGAGGTTGAGTAAGGAGTGGACAGGGAAAGGTTAGGTTATTGAAGCCGGTGGGATGGGGTCAGGGCCCGGGCCAGAGCCAGTGGAGATAAGAAAGGGATGAGCCTGGGTCTGAGAAACACTGATCCAAAGGGAGGAGACCATGGGAGGAGCAAAATGTAGGGCGGGGGCAACGGGCGCACCGTGAGGGGATAGGAAAGGCCAGTGAGGGGGGTGGTGCTGGCCAGCCCGGAAGGTCCGAGCCCTCTGCCCGCCCTGGTCAAGGGCTAGGGGAGGGGAGCCGCGTTCATATAAGGCGGGTCAGTGGCCCCAGCTGCCTCCCAACGACGGGGCGCAGCGACATGGAGCTGCCCGCCGCCTTCTCGGGCTTCCCGGCCCTGCCCTCGGTCGCGCCGTCGGGGCCACCGCCGTCGCCGCTCCCCGGAGCCGAGCCCGGCCCGGAGCCCGAGGA
Source organism: Hipposideros armiger (assembly GCF_001890085.2). NCBI lineage: Eukaryota > Metazoa > Chordata > Mammalia > Chiroptera > Hipposideridae > Hipposideros > Hipposideros armiger. The sequence goes on from NW_017731955.1 coordinate 281,251, forward strand.
GGCGCCCGTCCGCCGCGAGCCCGCGCCCGCGCCCGCCGCGGGCCGGCGGCGGCGGCGACCCCTGCCGCGCGGGAAGCCGCCCTACTCCTACATCGCGCTCATCGCCATGGCGCTGGCGCACGCCCCCGGACGCCGCCTCACGCTGGCCGCCATCTACCGCTTCATCACCGAGCGCTTCGCCTTCTACCGCGACAGCCCGCGCAAGTGGCAGAACAGCATCCGCCACAACCTCACGCTCAACGACTGCTTCGTGAAG
>NW_017731955.1:282351-286578 GCF_001890085.2 Hipposideros armiger
CCTCGTGTCTTCTCCCTCCACTGTAAGCCCCCATCTGTGTGCTCCCCCAGCGCTGTTGTTGATCCCATGTCCCTGAGCTGGACCACCGCCGCCCGCGAGCCCCTACCCCAGGTTTCTGGTGAATTCCAAACGTTCAGAAGCCAGACCTCAGCTCTCAAGCCACCTCCCCAACTGGCTCCTTACCTTTTCAACCTCCCCTCATGTTTTTTACATTAGCGGCCAAACCCCTGGGTTCGTGACTCCCTCTCTCTCTTCCCTTCATTGCCCTACAAGCTTGTCCCCCAAGCCACTTACTGTCTGTCCTCAGTTTCTTACTGGGACATTGCTCCCCTTTGACAGAGACACACCTGGCTGCGCTGTTCCAAGCCCCCGAGGACTGCTTTCGTGATTTCTGAGACATGCAGCGTCAGGGGCTCCAGACTGAAAGGGGAGTTAGTGGGCTACCCATCATCTGGAAACCTTAGGACTTGTTAGATTCTTATTTTTAAAATTAAAGCTGGTTTGATTAAAAACAAAGACGAAATCTCTTCCTGGGCTCCGTGTGCTGGCTGGTGACTTTGGGGAGTGGTCTGCGGAGAGTGTCAGAGCTTTGTTCAGGGTCTTGGGCTGTCACGTGGTGCGAGCCCCCTTGTGAGTTGTCAGCAGAGGTTCATGAAGCAGGATCAGGATGGGATTGAACCATAGCTGTACACACAGTAGGCCTAGTAAATGCCTCTGATTCCAGATGCTGGTAGAGATGAGATGTGGTGTGCACATGGATGCGTTTAGCCAGTGTTTGCTGCGTGGGATTACTCCCAGCTTCCATGGGTCATTGAGCATTGGCCACTCCTCTAACAAGTACCTATTGAATGTGCCAAGCCCTGTGTTAGACACTGGGAATAAACACATGACTAAACAAATGGGTAAGATCCCTGCCTCATGGTGTTTAGGGACCAGTGGGGAAGACACCTTACCAATCACAGAGAAAGGAGGTAAGTGCTCTGGAGCCTTGTATTCAAAGTGGGGTCCATGGACCTTTATCAGCTCCTGGGATGAAATGCATCACCTTGTTAGGAATGCAGAACTTCAGGCTCCACCTCAGATCCACTGAATTATCAGATTCTGCATGTTAACAAAATTTACAGGTGATTACTATGCACAGAATTCTGGAAGAAAGGCACTGGGTCAAAGCTGAGGACTCAGTTTAGAAGGCTACAGCTCCCTACTTGAAGAGTGGGACCAGACCGCAGAGCCACACATCCCTCTCTTCACTTGAACTGGGCCCTGCACCATCAGCTGTACCCGTCTTACCTCCTTTGCTAAATTGGGAGCTGGGGCAGCAGGGACCTGAGCCGATTTATGACTGTCCCCAGCACCAAGGACAGGGCAGCACTGAGCAGAGACTCAGAGATTGTGGTATGAGGGAGTTGTTGGCCTTTAACCTTGTCCTACTCTCTAGTGCTGACTCAAATGCTAAGCATAAGGTTTTCCCAAGCTCCTCTGACCCAGGCCTCCTGGTCTAGTAGGGCCTGGATTAGCTGTGGGGAAGGGCGAGGGAGGGGATCAGTGTGCCTTCAGCCCAGAGTGAATGTGATTTGCATATTGGACATGCCTGATGCACCTCTCTTAGTTAGATACAAGTGTTTAAAGCTCTTGGGTGGTGATGCAAGGTGAGGGTGGAAAGCGGGCAGCTCATGGAGGAGAAAGGTGCTGGAAATCTGAGGAGGCAGGGAAGGCCATCTTTGGAGGTAGGGCAGTAGGTACACATAGTCTGGTATGAAATGCCCTCAATAGATTCCCTCCCCAGGTGTTAACCCCTTTGAGCAAGAGTCTGATCTCATTTGCCTGATGCATAGTAGCCCTTCACTTAATATTTGTTGAATTACTGGCTAACTGAATGAATGCCTAGTGTCTATTGTGCCTGACTTACTGAATAATGACTGGGTTGACAGTATTTTGGCACATTATTTTTTTTATGCTCCTTTTAAAAAAGGAATTTTATTAAAATATTGCTAACATACAATATTGTATTAGTTTCAGGGGTACACCATAGTTATTCAATGTTTATATATCTGAGTGTTCACCATAAGTCCAGCAACCATCTGACACTGTACTATGCTATATTGTTGTTGTTATTATTATTATTATTATTATTATTATTATTGACTATAGTCCCTATGCTATATATTACATTCCCATGACTTACTTGTTTTATACCTGGAAATTTAGACCTCTTATTACCCTTCACCTTTCCCCCTTTTAAATTTTACAATTACAGTTGACATTCAATATTATTTTATATTAATGTCAGGTGTACAGCATAATGGTTACACATTTATATAACTTAAGAAGTGATCTAGTCTAGTATCCACCAGTTACATAGTTCTTTCCATATCATTGACTGTAGTTCCTGTGCTTTACTTTACATCCCCGTGACTATTTTGTAATTAACCAATTTGTACTTCTTAATCCCTTTACCTTTTTCACTCTGTACCCCAACCCCTTCCCATCTATCATCCCAATAAATCTAGTGCCCATCTGACATGATACATACTTATTTCAATATTGACTATATTCCTTATGCTATACTCTACAACCCCATAACTACTTTTTAAAAACCAATTTGTATTTTTTGATCCCTTTCCCCTTTTTCACCCACACCCTTAACCCCCCTACCACCTGGAAACCATCAAAATGTTTTCTGTATGTATGAGTTTATTTCTGGGTTTTTTGTTTTGTTTTGTTATTTTGTTCTTTAGATTCCATATACAAGCAAAATCACATTGCATCTGTCTTTCTCTGTGTGACACTCCACTCAGCACAGTACCTTGCAAGTCCATTCATGCTGCCGCAGATGGCAAGAATTCATTCCCTTCCATGGTCGAGCAGCATTCTATTGTATATATGTAACACCTCCTTTTTACCCATTCTTCCATCAACAGACACCCAGCCTGCCTCTACCTTTTGGGCATTGTAAACAATGCTGCAATGAACATATAGATGCACAAGTCTCCTCAAAGTAGCATTTTGGGTTTCTTCAGATAAATACCCAGAAGTGGGATTACTGGGTCCTTCTTTGTCTCTTATTATAATTGTTGTTTCAATGTCTATTTTGTCTGGTATAAGTATTGCTACGCCAGCTTTTTGTTTGTTTGTTTCCATTTTCATGAAATAACTTTTTCCATCACTTTACTTTCCATCTCTGTGTTTTTCAATCTGAAGTGGGTATCTTGTAGGCAGCATATGTAAGAGCTTTGTTTTCTTATCAATTCAGCCTATGTCTTTTGATTGGAGCATTTAATCCATTTACATTGAAAGTAATTATTGATAGATATGTAGCTATTGCCATTTTATTATTGATAATTTTGATGTTTTCTCCATCTTAAAGAAGTTCCTCTAACGTTGCTTGTAATACTGGTTTAGTGGCAATGAACTCCTTTTGCTTTTTCTCGTCTAGGAAACTCTTTATCTGTCCTTAGATTTTAAATGATAGCCTTGCTGGGTACAGTAGTCTTGGTTGTAGATCCTTGCTTTTCATCATGTTGAATATTTTATGCCATTCCCTTCTGGCCTGAAAAGTTTCTGTTGAGAAATCAGCTGACAACCTTATGAGGGCTCCCTTATAAGTTACTATTGGGTTGTCAGAAAAGTCATGACATATTTTGTCTATGTTTTTCAAAGGTCATTTATGTATATAAAGAACAAAGATCAATCAATGATATATTGACCATTTTGTTCAATAACCTTTTGCCATCTTTCAGTGAGCTTCATAATTCCTCGTTCATAAAGGACCTGTCTTTATTTGTGAAAAACTGAACAAGGTGCAGATTTATAGCCTCATCTGAATTGAACATTATACCATGCAAGGAGTTTTGAAGAGAGCAAAACAAGTGGAAGTCTGATGGCACAAGGTCGGGCGAGTATGGTGGGTGTGGAAACACATCCCATCCAAACTCCAATAATTTTTGATGGGTGATCAAACTTGTATGTGGTCTCACATTGTCGTGATGGAACACAACTCCTTTACAATTAACAAGCTCTGGATGTTTCTGGATGATGGATTCGTTCAAACTGTCCAATTGCCGACGGTACACATTCGAATTGATTGTTTGGTTCTTTGGTAGGAGCTTGAATAACACGACACCTTTAAAATCTCACCACACTGAGAACATAACCTTCCTCTGATGAATGTCTGCTTTCGATGTCATCGCAACCAAGACTGTTTGTGCACCACATTGTTGTAAACAA
>NW_017731955.1:288311-294488 GCF_001890085.2 Hipposideros armiger
TCATTTTGGTTGCCTCTCTGTGTGTGTTTCTATGTACTAGGTAGATATGCTATGTCTCCCAGACTTGGCCGGGTGGCCTTATGTAGTAGGTGCCCTGTGGGGCCCTGGCACAGTCTCCGTGGTCACCTGCTCTGGGTGCTCCAGGAGTGTCCCTTGTGTAGGTTGTGTGTGCCCTCCTGTTATAGTTGAGCCTTGATTGCTATTGGCACATCAGTGGGTGGGATTGACCCTCAGGCTGACTGGCTGTGGGGTTTGACCATGTCCACAGCTTACAGGCTGCTGTGTGGGGGGCTTACCCTACTGAGTGGGATTCTCCCCAGTGGGGTCTGGTGCTTGTTGGGACCACCCTTTGTGTGTGCTACTTGTGTGGCTAATTGGGCAGTGCTCTGCTGTGGTCTGAAGCCAACCTCCAAATATGTTGGTTATAGGACCTCTTGGGAGGGGCTCCAGTGAGGCCCAGGTCAGCCACTGACTGTGACTGGCCAGGGACTATCTGATAGGAACTATAAAGCGATCCGAGGTTGTTTGCTGCCTGTGCTAAAGTTGGAGGTACGTGGGAAAGGCCATGCTGGAACCAAGGTTGGCTGCCACTAGTATCAGGCCTAGGGCAGCTCCTCAAAAAGCCAGGACACTCGAAGGCCCACTGCCATATGCTAGCTCCCTTAAGATTCAGCCATTGATAAAGTCTCATGTGGTATGTGATTTGGGTGAGGCAGAGTCTCAGGGAATCAATCACTAGACTCGGAAGAGTTGTGGTCATCAGGTTAATGTGGAGTCTGGTTTGGTTCCAGTGCTGAGCCTGGAGCAACTCAGCAAAAGCCTCAGAGCACACTGTAGGCCAATCACCACCCACCTGGACCTTGTGGACTCTGACAGCTTTCCAAGAAAGAGTGCAATGTATGCAGGGCTGACTGCTCATGGAGAAAGTGCCTCTGGCGTTGGGGTGTTGGGTGGGGTAGAGTCCCAGTGGAGCTCTCCAGGCCAATTAGATTGAGATTTGGCTGTTGGGGGAGGGCTCAACACAGGAAAGATGGTGCCTTCCTGCCCACTGCACAAGAGAAGGACCCCACACAGGGAAAATCCAGGCTGTCCTTCAGCACTTGCATCAAAGCTACACATCTCATTCTGCCCCTTGTATGCCTCTGATGACCCCAAGTCATCATCTCTCTGCTGGAGCCCAGGGTGAGTGCCTGGGAATGAGAGAATCTGTTTGTGGGCCCTTTAAGAGGACGTTTGGGTTTCCTACAGCCTTTCATCCCACCTAGATGGTTGGAATCACCACTGTTTTTCACAGTCAGATGTTGTGAGGGCTCCTCTTCCTGGCATCAGTTCTGGTTGGGGAGCCTAGGGTGGAGCTGGGGGTCCCTGGCTCCTCCGGGGGAACCTACACGGCCAGGATATTCCTCCTGATTCTCAACCGCCACACGGAGGTTTTGGGCCAGCCCGTTTTGCATCTGCATCCCTCCTACCAGTCTTGACATGACTTCTTTATATCCTTAGTTATAAAACTTCTGTTCAGCCAGGCTTCAGATGGTTCTCCAGGTTGATAGTTCTGTAATTTAGTTGTAATTTTAATGTGTTCATGAAGGAAGCACTCACAGTGTTGATCTACTCTGCCATCTTGGATCTCTCTACTTTGATACATTCTTATCCATTCTCACTTGCAATCCTAGTTGTGACCCACAAAAGAGGCTAAAGAGGTGGAGCTGGAAGCTATTTCTCCACTTGTTGATAAGAAAATTACCCTTTCCTGGGGCACAGCAGGAATTTTCTTCTGTTCCAAGTGGTGTTATAGCCTCTCCTCCTGCCTCAGAGCACCTCTTGATAAATTCCTTTCAAATCCAAGAAATTTCCAGGGACGGAGACGACCCTTCTCACTCTGCTGAAGCCAGGAGATGTTTCTTGAGCTCTGAGTTTCATTCTTGCCACTGCCTTGCAGGTCTCTGTCCATGGGATCTTGGTGCAATGAGGACAGGGTGGGTAAGCGTCTGGTTGGAGCCCATAGAATGTGTTCCGCACCTAGTAATGGCTTTTATTTTATGTTCTGCACACTCAGCCTTATTTATTCGAATGATTTCATTGTTTCTTTTCAAGTATGTATTTAATTGTTGAATAGGTAATACATTTACTTGGTTTTAAAAGTATAAGAAAGTATTCAGTGAAAAGTTTCTTTTCCATTATTGTTCCTCATTTACCCCAACAGATAATCAGTTAGTTTTTAATTTATCCTCCTAGATATTTTTGTTGTATATACAAACCAAAACAAATATACATTATTTTCTCCTTTAAACACATACACACACACACACTCACACTCGCACGCGCATGTGCGCGCGCACACACACACACACACACAAATTGGAAGCATAATGTTTATTATATACCTTGATTTTTTTTCACTCAACAATAGATCTTAGGGTTCTTTCCAGTTCAATATGTAAAGAACTTCTTTATTTTATTTTACACAGCATACTATTCCCTTATATAGATGTGCCATTATTTGTGTAACCAGCCCCTTGTTGATGGACATTTACATTGTTTCCAATTGTTTGACATTCCCAAACCAGCTGCAATGAGACCTTGTACATATATCACATGTGCAGGTATATCTGCAGGAAAAAATTCCTAAAGTTCCATGCAGCCTTTGTCAGAATACCAAGCTCCTTGTGTGTTCACACTACTTTTTTGGCAGCTGTCCTCTTTTACTTCTCAAAGGGACCTTTGCTGACCATGGTCTGAATTTCACTTTCTCAAACCTCACTGCCCTCCTCTGCAGTGGCCTTCCCCAGGGCCCCTCACCAGGCATTTTGGCCTCTGGATCTGGAAAGCCTGGGTGGGCACTTGCCATGTCCATCCTGGGTGGGGTCTGTGCCCTGGTCATCAACCAAGGTGATGGCTCCTTTTGCCTTTTATTCCATAGCTCTGGGCATCAGTGGCAGGTGTAGAGAGCTACCTCTTCTGACCTCAACCACCAAGCCTCTTGCCAAACGTTGTCATCTTTTCTTCCTTGCCTGCCTCTTCCAGGGCCCCAACTATGACTTCCTTCTGCTGATAATAGGACCATGTTCTAAGATCCACTCCTTTCTGTCCTTGGATTTTCCATTTCATTGCCTCTAATCCCCCAAATCTGAGTGGCTCCTGCTTTGTGGGAGGAAATGGATCTGGGGAGAACAAGCAGAGCCCCCCGTGAGAGGCATGCATGTGACTAAGGAGGAGCCAAACCTCATGGCTGCTCTCAGCAGCCTGAGAACCTCTGGGTTGGCCCAGACCTGTGATGTCAGCTGACGTAGGCCAGGACGAGCAGGAGCCTAGGCAGGGCAAGGCTGTGCAGACACATATTATTATTATTGCTGTGAATGGCAATTGACCCATTTGGAATTGTAGGTAGGGCACAGTAGTTAAGAGCCCTGATTCTGAAGCCAGACTGTCCAGACAGGTGATATACTTCTCACATGTCCAATGAGGAGCGTGAGGGCCTGGGAGGGGCAGGCCTGTCTGAGGTTATATAGGAAGGCAGAGGCAGGACTGGAAGTAGACCTTGAGCTTCTCAATTCAGGTTCCACTGCTCCTCTCCAGGTATATGAACACACCAGGAGAGGTGTGTTCTCCTGGCAGGTTGGAGCAGGCACCTTCAAAAATGTCAAGGTTGGAGAGAAGAGCAAGGAACTCACCGAGGCATGCTAACCTATAGTTGGTTTCAAGCAGAACACTAGGTCTCAGAAGTCCCTGCGAGGTGGCAAGCTAGAAAATTTCCGTGGTCTCTGTCTCCAACCCAGCTATCTGGATACTTTACAAATGAGGAAACTGAGGCTTAGAGAGATTATTTGAGAGTAATAAATGGTGGGAGCATAATTTGAATGCAGCTCTAAGACCTACACTCTTTCTGCTGCACCTGGATGCCCCTAAGATTCCTACCCAGTGATTACTTAGCCTCTAATCGCACATTTCCAGTGATGGGGAGCTCACTACCATTAAGTAGACCATTGAATCTCTGAGAGACAGCCCTGTTGTAATGTTTTCCTTCAGTGGAGTCACAGAAATTGAGTCTCATTACAACTTTCAGGCTCCCTTTTTCTTTGGTCTCTCTGCTCCAGGTCAGCCCTGTACAGATTTGGAGATGGTGGACATGTCAACACTGAGCCCTTTACTCTCCAGGCTAACAATCCCAGACCATTCCTTTGTGTCTATAGGATGTTTTCTCATGCTGGCCTGTATTAATTAGGGTTAAGTTCAATTGTGAGTAGCAGATTCCACACATCTCCCAAAGAAAATTCTGTAACAATGGCTTAACCAACATTGAAGTTTATTTCCCTTTCACATAAAAGTCTGCGCTGGCAGTTCAGGGTGGTATGGCACCTCAGTGGTCTCAGGGACCCAGGAGCCTTCTCTCTTGTGGCTCTGCTGTTTGTGAATTCAACTCAAACCAGCAGAAATTCAATTCAACCTAACTTAAACAAAAGGGGGATTACCTTTAGAATGTCTGGAAAGTCTGAGTTCTAGTTTCAAGCAAAGCTGGGGGACTCAACACTGTTATTAAGCTCTGTCTCTCTTGAGGCTGCTTCCCTCTGTGGATGGGCTCTGATGTCAAACAGCACTCTTCACATGGCAGGAAGGGTGGCTGCTGGGAGCTCACCCTGCATGCTTATCTTCTGATCCAAAAGGAGAAGCACCCCTCCCAGAGTCCATATAGCCCAGGATCTCAGAGTCCATATATCAGATTTTGTAGAAGGAATGATTGGTTCAATTTAGGTTACTTACTGCTGCCTTGACCAATCACTGGGCCTTGGACTTGGAATGCTATGTTTAATCTAGCCAGGTTACCTGTCTGCTCCTGGAGCTAAGTGTCAGAGGGACAGAGATTGGACATTCTCATCAGGATGACACTGAATATGGGAGGTCTTACCCAACAGAGAGGTGGGATACTCCAAAATTATAAACATGTTCAGCTCACCATGCTAAGGAGATTGAGTGGGTTTTTTTAAAGGTTTTATTGAGGAATTGGGGGAAGGAACAGTATTGGGGAATCGGGGAAAGGGAACAGACAAGTTGCTGTCCTTTGTTCTTCAGTCTAGTTGTGGAGGACGTCGCTTCACTGGCCCATGTTAGTATTATCATTGCACTCTTCTCGGGTGAGGCAGTTGNTTCTTGTAGAGCATTGTTACCGTAAACTTTATGCAACTTTTGACAAGCTTGATGTGCGTTCTTTCCTTTATGGAAGTAAAACAGTAAAATATGGTAAAAATGCACAGTTTAGTCTTTTATCTTCAACTTGTCAAATCTCCAAAATGCAACCAAATCGCTCAATGTTTTTTTAGAATGAAGCTAGAACTGTCAGCTATCAAATGACATAGCAATAATATAGATGCTAATGACTCTAGTACTTCCAAAAATGAAATAGCGCCATCTGTTGCAAAAATGTGTCATGACTTTTCTGACAACCCAGTAGTTGCCTTTCTTTTGCTGCTTTTGGGATACTCTTTGTTTTTAACCTTTGCCATTCTGATTATGTGTCTTGGTGTGGACCTGTTTGGGCTCATCTTGTTTGGGACTCTCTGCACTTCCTGGACTTGTATGTGTATTTCCTTTGCCAGGTTAGGAAAGTTTTCAGTCATTATTTCTTCATATAGGTTCTCAGTCCTTTGCTTTTTCTCTTCTCCTTTTGGTATCCCTATGATGCAAACGTTGTTACACTTGATGTTGTCCTAGAATTCTCTTAGACCATCCTCATTTTTTTAATTCTTTTTTCTTTTTGCTGTTCTGATTGGGTGTTTTCTGCTACCCTGTCTTCAAAATTGCTGATTCGATCCTCTGCTTCATCTAGTCTGCTGGTGTTTCCTTCTAGTGCATTCTTCATTTCAGTTATTGTATTCTTCACTTCTGACTGGTTCTTTTTTATGGTTTCTATGTCCTTTTTTATACTTGCTAGCTCTCTGTTGAAGTTCTCATTGTTGAAGTTATCACTAACTGTCTTGAGCATCCTTATAACCATTGCTTTGAACTCTGTATTGGTAGGCTGCTTGACTCCATTTTGCTTAGTTCTTTTTCTGAGGTTTTCTCCTGTTCTTTCATTTGGGAGGTATTTCTATGTTTCCTCATTTTGGTTGCCTCTCTGTGTGTGTTTCTATGTACTAGGTAGATATGCTATGTCTCCCAGACTTGGCCGGGTGGCCTTATGTA